>NW_017671020.1:377172-379747 GCF_001879085.1 Nicotiana attenuata
GCCGGACTCGACTATTTAAATATCAATAATTGGCATAAGCAGCATTTAGTTCTCCAAATAAATGCACAGACGTGGTAATGTCCGTTTGGGTTCCAAGGAAACCCAGTGGACTTTGGACAAGGTTACCTTAAAGAGTCATTATGCGGACAGCGTAACTGACTCAGCTAGGTTTGACAGTGATGCATGCACAATTGAACAGAGTAAGGTTTCTATGGGGTGTTAGACCGGTACCCTTGAGCAGACAACTCAAGAGGGAAAGGCGCGGAACCGTCGACTGCACCGCTGATCGACTGGTTTTACCGAAAACACGCCTTTGCCAAATTTAGGGGGTGATAATATCGGAAGGGCGCAACAACTCATTATAAGCGTTGCAATGGTATTTGTTTGGCACAAGTGAAATATGATGTTGAAGATCCAATTACAAGAATGAAACAAGTTGTCACGTATTTGCACGTTCATAAAGTAATGATTACAATAATTGCTCAGAATTACAAAAGTATTTAAGGAAAGCAATAAAAGCATTTAAAGAAAAGAAAACAAAGAGCCAAGTCAGTTTCGTAGTAGAAAAGAGATAAAGACATTAAATAAAGGCAATAAAGAAATAGTAAAGTCACAAATAACATGAAATGGTAAAAGCCTAAAGAGTATCCCCAGCAGAGTCGCCATGCTGTCGACGCCCCCTTTTTTTCTAAGGCGAAAATCGGGTCAACGACATTTGGGAGGACAACTCGTTCCCTTATGGGAATTGGGTTTTGGAATTGAAGAGTCGCCATCTAATAATTAAAGTGCATTAGGACACTAAAACGGTTTGAGTTGAATAACCAGATTTTGGGTAAGGGCTAGAAATTATCTCGAGGGGAAGGTGTTAGGCACCCCTCAAGATCCACTAGTGTGGTTCCCGGCCATGTTATAATTGTGACTTCACATAATCAAGTAAGCAATTAAGGGCTCAAATAGAAGAGGTTTGCATATAACATTGCAAATAAGTTGAAACTGTGAGGGAAAGTAAAGAGGGCGGAAATTTATGAAAGATTTAAACAGTTTCTAAAGAAAGCAGATAAAAAAAAGAAAAGGGAAGAGGGTCCTAGGTTTATTATTAATATGGATCACGTCAATGCAATATCCAGTAATCATTCCTCAGAAGAAGGGCTACATGAGATATTAGCGCATCGGTCATCATCTCCATATCTACCCTCCGCACTCCGTTAAGGTATTAAAGCGCGGGATGGTATCGTTACTTATTGCGTGCTATTACCCGTCCCGTCCTATAAGTCCTGGTGGGTACTTAGGACCACTATTCCTATGTGGTAAGGACTAGGCTGAACCCTCAGGTTTAAAGGATAAAATGCTAAGCGACATACATAACAAATAGGACCGCACATAAGGGAACATACAAAGACAAATAAAGGCTCACAGATCCCTCCACAAGTAAACACGTAATTAGCACGTCTCAAACACATTTAAGGTCTCAAAGATGGGAGTAAAAAAAAGACAGGAACGTTGAAGTTAAAACAGTAGGTTTCAAGAGGACAATTTTATAACTTATCGGGGAAAGCAGAAGGTTCAGTTAAGACTAAGTGACTGGAAAAATGTTCAATTTTTAGAAACACGACTAAAGACAGCAGTAAGATTTAGAAATATACAACAGTTTAGAATATAAATAAGAAATCATTGAAACACATTTTTATTTTCTTTTTGAAAATAGAATGAGGACATTGAAGATACAGTAACTTGATGAGATCCCATAAGTATTCAAAATAGCACGCTTCTAGGCAGAAAGGGTAACCCAGTAGTTTGAAAACATAATAGAACACACATCCGCGAGAGTAAACAGATGCACAATTTCGAGATTATTTCAAGATAGGGCGGGAGTTTTAGTAAAACGGAGTGAGCTTCAGAGAGACAAAACAATAAGCAGAGTTCAAAATAGTAAAGGAGGCTGACTGGTAAAACACGTTAAATCAAGCGCTTCTTGGGAGGCAACCCATGTCTTTTTCTTTCTCTTTGATTTTCTTTATAGTTTGGGATTTTTGAGCTAATTAGTTGTGAGATGTTGCAGGGATTGTGTTGATGCAATGCAAAATAAGTTGGAACAAAGTGAACAGTCTCTGAAGATTGCCAGTGCGGCCGCGGTCACCTTAGCGCGGTCCGCACTGGCATGGTCCAAATATGTTGCTCTCTGAAGTTTTCCACCGCGGCCGCATTACACTTTTGTGCAGTCCGCGGTGGACCTCCGCGGCCGTGGTCTCTTTTGTGCGATCCGCGAAGGCTGCCTACTGAAGCTTCAATGGAACAAATCCAGCGCGGTCCGCGGTCGCTTTTATGCGGCCGCGCTGGTAGGTGAGTACTGGGTCCCACGGTTTGTCTATAAATAGACTCAAAGGGTCACCTTTTACCCTTTTCGACCCCAGAACTCCCAGAGCCCAAAAATTACTGTTCCTCTTTACTAAGTCCATAATTCTTGCATACGATTATCTAATTGCACTTCATCTTTTACATCTGGTAATGTTTCACTCATCTCTTGTTCAATTAGTGGTTAATTTTGGTTTTATTTTCTTACATTTAGCCCATAACT
>NW_017671021.1:0-100442 GCF_001879085.1 Nicotiana attenuata
ACTGACTGCTTTTGACTCTCAGTAGTCGTAATTGCGACAGACCTTTCGCAATTGCGAAGGTCACTCTTTTCTTCATGGTTCGCTATTGCGAACAAAAGCTGGGAATTGCGATGGGAAAGTTCGCAAATACGAACACATATTTCGCAAATGCGAAGCCTGCCCCTGCATTTTCCAACAGATACTGGTTTGGCCTCTCCGGGTCACTCCGACCTGCTCAAATCAACTCCAAAAATTCTCAAACTTGGCAGATTAGTTACAAATAATATACTAAGCTATTCTAAAAAAATAAAATTTCAAAATTGACTAAAAATTTTGATGAACGATGGGTTGCCTCCCACCAAGCGCCGCATTTAACGTCGTGGCACGACGCAAGCAACTTTACCACTTTTCTCGCCACTTGGATGATATGAACTGGGCACCTAGCTTGGAATCAAGCTTGTGAACACGAGCGATGGGGGGTGGTAAGTTGATAATCAAGCCAATCCTTATATTCTTCATTTTGCACTTCTTGGCTCGCATGTGAGGAATGTCATTTTGTTTTCTTGTTTCTTCAAACTGTAAAATGTATGGTTGTTGTCTTTCCTCCTCGCAATCCCTCGTTGACTCGTGTAGTTCAATTTCCATATCACCACACAATTCCAAAGTTGAAAAATGCTTGGAGTGTGACTTCAAACCTTCACTTTGCAATTTTTCTTGGATTTTGACATCCTTTTTTTCCCCCGGATTAGAGTCAATATCAACCACATTTGCATTTACACCGGTTGACTCTAATTCCTTCTTTTTCTTGGCATCATTAATACTCTTAGGGTCGATTGGCAGATGTTCAATTCTTGAATCCTCATAGTAAAGCTCACTTTCTTCCTCGGAATTGGACTCTTCTTGGCTTTCTTCCACACTCTCAAGTTGGTGGGCATAGTGAGCCTCAACCAATATTTGCATTTGATCCTCCAAAGTGCGAATATGTTCATCATTGTGAGCCAAGCTTTGTTTCAAGTCCTCGAGTGCAAAGTTGTGCTTCTCCTCATTTTCAAGAATGGTCTCCAACATGAGCATTATTTTCTCATTTTGAGCATTTGAGAGTTCTTCTTGGTTTTGATCAAGTACCAAGGAAGGATTTTCAACTTCAATCTCCAAGGAAGGTCCTTGGCTTTCATTCACTTCCGAAGCTTTTTGAACCCTTAAGGCTTCGATCATTTCATCCATTTGTGAGTGCAACCTTTCAAGTGCCAAGTCATTTTGAAGACTTGTCTCCAAAAGTTCCTCCAAGGCATTTTGCTCCTTGTTTCCTTCTTCAAGTAAACTCCAACATAAGCTTGAACTCTCCATTTTTTCCATGCTCAACTTCTTCCATTTTCCATAGCCCTATAATTTTCATCACAAAAAGTAGAATCATCATAGTAGGGGCTTGGGGAAGGGAAGGACAAATAAGCACAATCATCCCAATGACCATTTTAAAAACCACACTTATCACAAATACTCCACTCATGGGTTTGAGATTGTAGTTAGATAATTACCTAGTGGCTTGCCTAGGTGAGATCTGTAATAATGATATCTAACAATGCAGAAGGCGTATTGATTTTTAAGGAGGATTATTGATTTTAGAAACAAACAAAAGTTCTGCAGATTTTAAAACAACTTTACCACTGATTCTAGGCTTACAAGCGAGATGGATGATTCAGATTCAGTTAGTTATTCCTATAGGTATGCTCTCTAAGCGTGATTGATTTTAAAACATTTGTAAGAGTGCAGGATTCCTATAGATATGGTATCTAGAGTGCATTTTTATTATTGGGCCTCCAAACCGTTTGCCTAGTGATAAATGATGTGCAGAAGTGTAGAAAATCCTATAGTCATGGTCTCTATATGCAGGCGTGAATAAACTTATAGACATGATTTCTAAATGCAGATGTGAATAAACTTATAGACATGATTTCTAAATGTAGATGTGAGTAACTTATAGACATGATTTCTAAATGTGTAATGAAATGACCATAAGCAGGATATCTATATGCAGATACACAAACGAAGATGATGTGATTGCAGGAATAAAACCTAAAGCATGATATTTACCCCGCATGCATAACCTGAGAGACCCTCCCCATTTTACTATACGCCCCATAGTTATTACAAAGTTATTACAACTTGAATGAATCCAGAAAAAGTAGATTACATCAAAAATTAAAATTCCAACCAAGGAGAGCCTAATTCAGACTCCTAGTCTGATACATGAAATAGACCAACTTCCAAAGAGCAGATTTCCAAAGCCTTTCTCTTATCTGGGATGTGTCAAAGTTCCAAGGAGCTTCACGAACTTCAGGCAATGCTTACACCCCAAATACCATTACAGAATCATAGTTCAGTATGAAAGGGCCAGCCCTCAAATGTCCAAGTTCAGAGGGAGCTCAAGGTCCCAAAGCAAGGCTCATAGGAGGGGGGCAGAACTTAGAGTCTAGGAGTAAGTGTAAGTGCAATAGGGGGAGATTAGGGAAGGCCATGGCAGGCTGGTGGTCATGCCCATCAATTGGGTTGCTGGCACACCCCTGACCAGCCTGTCAGCTTAAAATTGGGGAGTTAGGACCTATTGAAGGTCGGGTTCAACCCTGGACAGCAATTTTGGTGCTGCCAGGTCATGAACTTTAACTCAACATACATAGGGAATGGGGTATGGGGGTTCATAATAGAAACAGGGTGCAAAGAAAGAGCAGGCAAAGGGCATACCCAGCAATGAGACATACTGGCACACTCTCCAGCCTAACTAGAGGCTAGGGGGTCAAAACTCAGTTCATGGACAACAATTCTTGTTGCCATGCCCTAAGTCCTCACTCACAAACACACAGGGGGTAATGGGATAGGGAACAAGTGTTCACAAGAAAGAGAATCAGGCAGTAGCATATAGGCATATTAAGTTAAGTGTTAAACTTTATAGAGAAAAAGAAAATAGACATGGATACAAGGACTGTAAACAAAACACATTGGGAAGATGCTAAAAAATTAATTTAGGACATACCAGTTTCACAAAGACAAGTAAAGAGAGAGCACTAGTCTTGTAAAAAGCCAAAGTGCAAACAAGAAGCAAGAATACTCTAAGTATGCCTTCAGAAGAGAATTGTGAAATTGTATAGTATGAAGTATGTTTTTAATCGTGTTCTCCTGTGTCTTGTGAAAGAGGGTCATGTATTTATAGTGTGAAAGTCATGAGAAAATAAGGTAAGAAAATAATAGAAGCCTGATTGTCAATCAATTACATAAGACTCCCCTTAATTAAGGGATTCAGATTCAAACGGTACAAACTAATTAAGGAAAGAAATTAAACAAACCTGTGTGCAAAGTAGCAAATCAGAGGCAAGTACATGGAAGTTATTTAAGGACAGGGTCTTGACAGTACACGATATATTCAAATAAGGCAAGAGAATCATTCGACAACCAGTAAATCACAAAGGTCTGAAATTTGGTATGAGTGAACCAAGTCGCAAAAATAAAGAAGGGTTTTACCTAAGCCAAATCATCTAGGGAATCAGTAAAAGATGGAAGGAAAATCAATCAAGCTATATTCAGAAGGAGGTTTACGCTAATTGCAAATTTAAAGACCAATTAGAGGGAAATTCATCATATATAAGGAGCATGTGAGTATGAAAGAAGACTGTCGTGTAAATCAGCATAAAAATCTAGTAGCAGAGTTTAGAAGAGTTTATCAAAAGTCAGAATCATATGAAACTCCGAAATTATCCTAAAAGAGTTGGGTTTTGAAATAAGAATCCTAGTTCAGGCAAATCACAAAAAGAGAGCAAGCAATTGGATCAAAACATGTATTGCGAAGCAACATGTAATCACAGTAGAAGGATTCAAAGCACAAAATGGCAAATACTGATAAGAACAACAGGAGAAACATGCTTAGAAGAACCCTAAACAAGGCTCAGTAGAAGGCAGACAAAGAACGATAAGAACTTAGCAAGTAGAAAATATAGTAGAAAAACACAAGAATCGCCTAAAAAGATATAGCAGAAAAGCATATAGGAAAACACAGTAGGACAAACATATAAGAACCTGATAAAATACAGTAGAAAAATCTACAAGACAATAGTATAGAAAACACAGTAAGGGAAGCATGCAAAAGATGATACGAGGACACAATAAAGGCAAACACAAAGAAGAAAAATCATAAAAAACTCTTTAACATTTTCCAGAAAACCCTAAATCGAAAAAGAAGGGTTTTGAAAGTAATTTTCAAAGGAAAATTTAGGGAAATCGTTTAAAAGTTCAAGTATAGCATAGATACACAACAGATCTAAAAAGAATCGGAGAAAACCTCGTAGGGTTAGGGTTTCAGAGGAACCCAAGGATGAGAAAGGCTTGGAAAAGGTCCGATCTAAGTCGGATAAGGTCGGAATCAGACTCAGGAGGCTAGGATATGCCGGAGGAGGGCTGGAGATGGCTGGAAACCTTGAATCGGTGAAGGTCTGGGTGAAGGCCCTCGAGGTCTGGCCTCGAACCTTCAAGTATCAGGCACATGAGGGTAATAGGAGGTGAGTATAGGTCGTCCATGGCCTGAGAGGCCATGGATTCCGGTGAGTCGGAGGTTGAAGAGGGTGGAGGCGATTAGGGTTTCAGGAACATTCGAGCGCGTTTGAGAGGGGGATGGTATTTAGAGGCGGCTGCCCGGTCGAAATGAGGGAGTTAGGTTAGGGTTGGGGGATTAAAAAAGGTAAGGAGTGATCGTGGCCGTTGATCAGGTTGATCAACAACCTAGATTAAAAGGGGTTTGGGTCGGGTAATATAGGCGGGTTAATGGTTGGGGTTAAGTGGGATTGGGCTGGTTCGGAATTGGGCTGGAAATTGGGTCAATTAGGGGGTTAATTTAGGCTGTAATTGGAATACCAAATGGCCGTAATTGAAATGAAATGAGGCTAGCTTTTAAATAGCCAGATTTACCCTTTTTATTTTTTTATAAATAGCAATAATGATTTTAAGATCAAATTAAAAGCACTGAACTACTTAATAATAGATAAATATTAATCCAAAAATACTGAAAATAATTTCATAATTGCAAAAATGTTGTTAATCGTAAAATAGGCTAAAGTTGCAATTACATGCAATTTTAGCTTTAAAAATACCAAATAAATTCGTAAATATATGCAAAAAATTACCTTAATTACATTTTGGTGTAAATATGGGAATAAAATAGGTTAATCACAAAAAGGATAATTTTTTGGGGATAATTACTGATTTTGTATAGCCAAAATGGGCAATAAATCGATTTTAAAATCTTTAAAAATTAGGAAAAAAATACCAAAATTCTTGGGCATGCTTTTATATGCATACACATGCCATTTTGAAAGTATTTTGAGTATAAAAATACATCGGGAAAAATTGGGTATCAACAGCTGCCCCTCTTTACCTGGGAAGGATGAAAGAGTTATCGGGTAAAGATATGATGGCCAATTTTGACCGAACGAAGCGGTTTGAAGAATTTTTACCGAGCTCTAGTCCCTGAGCTGCCTACATATCCCTGGTCTTACAGGAATCAGGTCATATGTAGTTCAGGATCCATTGGCGGGCTATTGCCGATGGAGATTTAAAAAGACGGACGCGATGTTCAGGTTGAGAAGGATGGTCAGAGTCTGACAGGCTGCGGGAACTGGAGCGGGATCGCTCCTGCTGAGAAGGCCGTTGCTAGCCGGTGTACCTGCAAGTGAGTAATACCAACATATATGGTGCGTAAATTTAAACGTGATGCAAGTTCCCATTGGACCATGAATGTTGTCTTTGGACAGTTGGGATGATGTCCTCGGACCATGACATCCTGGGCCATGAAGCGTATAATAAAGGATTCGCAGGCTATGAAATGATGTTCTCGGACCATGAGAATGATGCCTCCGAACTATGACGCCTTTGAATAATGATATGCAAGAGATAAAATGGGGTCCTCAGGCCATGGCATGGCATTCTCGGGCTATGAAAATGGCGCCTCCGAACAATGACGCATTTGGATAATTTGGCGATCTTTCAGCCCATGAAATGCAGGATTTGGCGATATTTCAGCCGATGTAAAGTGTAAATATAAATGGCGATCTTCCGGCTATGCGAGAAAGAATAAAATGGCGGTGTTTCAGCCATGCAGATGTAAATAAAAGTGGCGATATTTCAGCCGATGCAGGATTTAAATAAAGGTGGCGATATTTCAGCCCTGCAGGATTTAAATAGAGGAGGCGGTGTTTCAGCCATGCAGATGTAATTAAAAGTGGCGATATTTCAGCCGATGCAGGATTTAAACAAAGGTGGCGGTATTTCAGCCATGTAGGATTTAAATAAAGGAGGCGGTATTTCAGCCATGTAGATGTAAATAAAAGTGGCGATATTTCAGCCGATGCGAGGTTTAAACAAAATGGCAATATTTCAGCTGATGTAAAGTGTAAATATAAATGGCGATCTTTCAGCCGATGCAATTATGGAGGTAGAGCTTAACCTCGGAAGGCAGAATAGTAGCCATATGCAATGCAAGAAGCGCAGATGGAGGTAGAGCTTAACCTCGGAAGGCAGAATAGCAGCCTTATGCAATGTAGAAAATGCAAATGGAGGTAGAGCTTAACCTCGGAAGGCAGAATAGTAGCCTTATGCAATTATGGAGACAGAGCTTAGTCTCGGAAGGCAGAATGGTAGCCATTATGCAATGCAGAAAATGCAAATGGAGGTAGAGCTTAACCTTGGAAGGCAGAATAGTAGCCTTATGCAATTATGGAGACAGAGCTTAGTCTCGGAAGGCAGAAAGGTAGCCTTATGCAATTATGGAGACAGATCTTAGTCTCGGAAGGCAGAATGGTAGCCTTATGCAATGCAGAGAAATACAAGTGGAGACATAGCTTAGTCTCGGAAGGCAGAAAGGTAGCCTTATGCAATGCAGAGAAATGCAAGTGGACACAGAGCTTAGTCTCGGAAGGCAGAAAGGTAGCCTTATGCAATGCACCAAATAAAGGTGAATAGTAACAAAATCTCTTAGCTGATAGATGATAGCTGATAGCTGATTGCGTCTTTGCGGCTGCTGGGGGTGTCGTGTGCGGATAGTGATGACGTCCAAATCCACTACTAAAAAGTAATAGACACGGTCGCATGCGATATAATTTACCCAACTATGAGTCGGGGTCGAATCCCACAGAGAACAATGTGTAGGCGATTAGGAATGTAAGAAGATTATCGCTTATCGCGCAATGCCAAACAATAAGAATTTGGTTTTGAAAATGTTTTATATCTAAATGCGGAAATGTAAACTAACCTAAAAAGCAAGTAAAATGATCAATGGCTACAAGCATGGTTGCATCGGGAATTACACTCAAGTAACGATCCAATGTATTTCATGATTTTACAAATATGAGCGAGTTTATGTTAATTAGCCACGGATAATAATTCTTAATTAGCTTCTTCCGAAGACTAACAAGACTTCCTAATTGAATTATCCCTAAAACAGTTAGAAGATTAAGCACACCCGGAATGGCTACAAGTAGTTCAATCCTATCCCTAGGTAGAATCTATAAAATGAGGGTTAACGCCTCAAGTTCTTGTTAATTAATCTTTTCCAACCCCAAATTATCTTTTCCAAAATTAATTCGGAGTTAATGGGCGAGTCCTAGGGTTAGCTAATCCCTTTGGAAACATTAAAGAACAAGAATAATTAAAATAACAATAACTCACTTCATAAAAAAATAAAAATCATTCAATACATAAGCACAACAAGGTATTTAATCCACACTTTAAACATGAATATTTCTATAAACAAGATTTAAGTGTTGAATAAAATACTACACACTTAGATATTCAATACAAAGCAAGGAAGTGAAGAAATAAACATGTAAGAAATCTTAACCACAAGCTTCAATCTTCAAAACACAAGTGTGTGTGCAAAACCCTAGCTTCAATACTTGTTCTCTCTAACTCTATGAACTCGAAATAAGCCAAATATATGCCAAAGATCCCTAAAATATCTGTTTGGACGAGTATAAACATGGTTTGGGGATAAAAAATGTGAAATTCCAGAATTGCCCAGGCCTGAAGCTCGATCTTCGCAATTGCGAACAAAAGTTCGCAATTCCCAACCTTGGCTACACTGCTCATGTTCGCATTTGCGATGGGACCTACGCATTTGCGAAGGTTGACTGTTTCAGTTGACTTCGCATTTGCGAAGTCCTCTTCGCATTTTCAAAGACTGACTTTCTCAGTTGACTTCGAATTTGCGAAGTGTTCTTCGCAATTGCGAACACTACCTGCTTTGACATACTTCGCATTTCCTAAGCATCTTGTCGCAATTGCGACCTATATGGGCATTGCCCAGATTTTTCTTCTTTTAAGCTTCTTTTTGACTTGTTTTCACTTGGTTTCCTCACCATTACTTCTAAATCACATACACCCTGTAAAATAGAAGTAAATGACATTAAACACACGATTTTATCCCTCAAACATAGCAAAAATATAGGTTTAAAGATAAGATAAGTTGGTAAAATACCAACTTATCAAAGGCTATCCCTAGGGATTACACAGCCGAGGCAAGGAGAAAAGGAAAAGCCAAAACCGGAGAATCAGTTGCGGCGCAAGGTATGGCAAGAACCGGCAGGGTCTATACTCCGGAACATTTAGCTGAATCAAGTAAGAAGGCCTCTGGACGGCCTACCGAAACTGGGCTCGATGATCTCTGGAGGAAGATACAAGCAAAGGAGTACTCGGTCATTGCTCAACTGAATAAAACACCGGCACAGATCTCCATCCTAGCTCTGTTGCAAAGCTCCGATGCACATAAGAATGCCTTGTTGAAGATATTGAGTGAGGCATATGTACCCAGCAACATAACTGGAGGAGAAATAGCAAACATGGTAGGGCAAGTATTGGAGAGTCACAAAATCACTTTCCACGAAGATGAGCTGCCACCGGAAGGCTAAGACACAACAAAGCATTGCACGTCACTGTGCAGTGCGAGGATTATTTCATCACCAGAATTCTGATTGACGGAGGGTCCAGCCTCAACATTTGTCCCTTGGTGACTCTCAGAACATTGGGAAAGAGCCTACATGAGATCAAGGATGGAGCCATCAATGTCAAAGCTTTCGATGGTTCCCAAAGGTCCACTATTGGGGAAATCAGTTTGTGTTTGCAAATGGGACCGACTTGGTTTGACGTTGACTTTCAAGNATTTTGGTGTAAATATGGGAATAAAATAGGTTAATCACAAAAAGGATAATTTTTTGGGGATAATTACTGATTTTGTATAGCCAAAATGGGCAATAAATCGATTTTAAAATCTTTAAAAATTAGGGAAAAAATACCAAAATTCTTGGGCATGCTTTTATATGCATAATATGCCATTTTAAAAGTATTTTGAGTATAAAAATACATAGGGAAAAATTGGGTATCGACAGCAGATTCAATCCAAATGTATGCAATATAAAAATTGGAAGTTTCGCTTAGTTAATTTGGACTGATTGGTAAAAATTCAGGATTGTTTGGTTAATTTCTTGTTTTCTGTTACATAGTCTTGATTGATTTACCTTTAATTGATTTAGCATAGTTATTGTTTCTGAAATTTGGGCTTAAAGTTGGCCCAATAATAGACGTCTGGTTTGTTGACTCAATGTTACACTCTGAGACTTGACCGTCTTCCCCCCATTGAGAATTGGGCTCATTGGGCCCAAGCTTGAAATCAGTTTGAATGGGTTCGATCCGTGGCTGTTTGTTAAAGAAATTTGGTTTTGAGTTAACTGGCCCTTTAATTTGATGTCTGCTAGTTAACTAGTAGGATTGAGATTTTATTTGACTAAATAGAAGATCCGCAAGCTTTCCTTAATTGATTAATTGGGCTTTTAAAATTGGAATCGAGGTGCGCCGTGCCAAATAAAATCTTAAATGCACGGCACTCAGCTAATTAATATTTTTATCCTTAGAAATCGAGGCGCGCCATTTAGCAAATTTTCCATGGGCCTCGCAAAGTTGAAAATGCGTAGTTGCTTTAGGCGCGTAAAATTAAAATTACCTTCATAAACTCGGGTGTGCATTTCATGTGACCCAAATCCAAATCTTAACAACGTTAAATAAAATGTGTCTCGGACTGCGGGTGCATTTCATTTGGCGCGATCCAAAGACGTGTTTTAGATGACGTTGAAATCTTCCTTAAAATAATCAAAAGCGGCTTTAAAGTTAAAATGCACATAGGTTTAAAAGTGATTTAAAATCAGATAAATAGGCCAATAATAACAGTTGAGCGACCGTGCTAGAACCACGGAACTCGGGAATGCCTAACACCTTCTCCCGGGTTAACAGAATTCCTTACCCGAATTTTTGTGTTCGCGGACCGTAATAGAGAGTCAACCTTTTCCTCGATTTCGGGATTTGAACCTTTGCGGGGTTGAAGAGAAGGGTCATCGTCATTGAGAACAAAATTATCAAGCAGGCAAAAGACTTTAAAGCAGAAAGAGAACCCTGTTATGCAGCCATGACACAGTTAGAGAGAGATTTGCAACAACTTCAAGAATAGAATCAAGTAGCTGAACAAACTTTGGAAGCTAGGGCCCAGCAGATTGGGTGTTTGTTGCAAGAAAAGGGTGTCATTAGAGAGAGGGTCAGAAGGATCGCCGACTACATCGCAATGAAATGCAGTAGTTGTGAGGACATGACCAGATCCATGCTCTTTACCACTATAATGACCTTTGTCCGCCAGATAATGGAAGATCTCTATCATCTCCAAGGGGATTTGGCACGTAGTCCCATGGCGAGACCGAATGATGTCCCGCGGGCCCCAGGAGCGGTTGAGGCATTAATGTATTCATGATTGTTGGAGTCTGTTAGTCTGTTTGTGAGTCTGTATTTTCATCTTTCTGTTGGAGTCTGTCAGTTTGTTTTTGAGTATGTATTTTCATCTTTTCATCAGAATCTGTTTGTTCCCTTTTCGAGTCTGTTAGTTTTTCAGTCGTTGTAATCAAAGCATTTGTTTTTTATGAAAAATTTGAAAATCCCAAAATATTTTATTATTTATTTTTGTCCCCCAGAACTACGCTCGGTCTGATTCATGCGGGGTCATGATACGTAGGCAATCTCCATAGGATTCGACCATAACCAAAAAAAAGAAAAAAAGTGATAAAAAAAAGAGAAAAAGAGAGGGCAAAGGAAAGAATGAAAAGAAAAAAAAGAAGAAGGAAAAAAGAGAAAAGGGAAGTTGCAAATGGAAATAAGGAAAGCCGGGATGATGCAAGCAACCGATTAAATGAATAATAGGAACGGTTAACTGCTTAGGTGCATTCATTCCCCAAATGTGCGGATGCCTATCTGTTAAGCTCTAATCACTAACAAGTTTGTTGTTGACATATCAGTACAGAAAGGTGGTTGGTTTGTGGTTCCCGAAGTAGTAACTCCTCTCCACAATATAAAGTCAAAAGGCGATGGCGGACAACATCAAAATTGGGTTGGTTGATACCGGTGCCCGAAATCAGTTGGTTGAACGGGACACTGGTTTGGCTGATGAGGTAGGGATGTTAAGACAACACATGATGGACATGTATCAGGCTTGGATGACTTGGAAGGCACCACCCCCGCCACCACCTAGCTTCCTAGATGCTGCCCTTACCCAAGCTCCGGGCACAATGCCAGATGATCCTCCCTACTCTCCAGATCTACCAGCTTATCTCCAAACTCATGATGCCCAATATTACCCCTCAAAGGTTGCCCACAAGGTTCCCTACTCATACAAACAGGGCCCGCGGGATGAGCCTCATGTTGAAAATGAAACGTTCACGGGAAGAGAAGGGCGAGATGGGATATTCAGAAGGCTGAAAGGCATAGAATAATCCTTAAAGAACAAGCAAGGAATGGGAGACCAGGGTAACATGGCTTACAAAGAATTATCTGTGTCCCCTGACGTTCGCCTGCCCGCGGGATTTAAAGTGCCAAAGTTTAACTTGTATGATGGGTGTGGAGATCCGGTAGCCCACCTGAGGGGTTATTGCAGTGAAATGAGAAGTGTTGGAGAGAAAGATGACTTGTTGATGGCATATTTCAGTAAGAGCTTGACTGGGGCAGCTTTGGAATGGCATAATCATCAAGATGTTGGTAAGTGGCCTACATTGGGTGACATGGCTCAAGATTTTGTTCCATACTTTCAATACAAATCAGGCGTTACCCCGGACCACTTCTCCCTATCTAAAATTGAAAAGAAGCCGGAGGAAAGCTTTAGGGAGTTTGGGCTCAGATGGAGGGAGCAAGCTGCTTGAGTCAGTACCCCAATTGGTGAAGAAGAAATGGTTGAGCTGTTCCTACAAGCCCAGGGGCCCACCTACTTCAGTCATTTGATCCCGGCCTTGGGAAAGCCTTTCAATGATGTGTTAATAATGGGGGAGATGGTAGAAGAGGGAATCAAGTCAGGCAAAATCATGAGTTGTTCGGCATTGAAAGATACAACGGAAGACATTCGGAACATCCCAGTAAGTTTGGGTGGAAGAAAGAGAAATAGAAAAAATGATCCGCCGGGCACTCCCGATCAACACTTCCAGCCTCGACATCGTCCCCGTGGATATCTTTGTGCACCAGATGATCCTCCAAAATACCACTTCTGTCCACAGAACTCCCAAAGTCGTACATCACTTTCCCAGTACCCAGCTCCACAAAATGCCTATCTACCCCCACGAGCCTACCGAAAACCCCCTGGATCAGGTTTCCAGCCCAATCAAGCATTTAAGAACGAGAGGTTGTGGAAGAAGAAAACCTACACTCCATTGGGAGAGTCATATGCCTGTCTATTCCAGAGGCTAAGGAAATTGGACATGTTGAAGCCGATCCAGATAAAAATGCCAAACCTCTTCCAAAGAAGTTTGATTTTTCTCAAAGGTGCGCATATTGCTCAGATACCCCGGGGCATGACATAGAGAAGTGTTGGAATCTGAAGAATGCAATTCAGAAGCTTATTGATGCAGGCGACATTATCGTGCAAAGTCCAGATGCAGCAGACACTAGCCAAAGTCCGTCACCGGTGCATAATGAGACACATATGGTGGGTATGATTTGTTTTGAAAAGGAATATGAGAATTCTTCTGAGGTCCTCGGAGGCCCACGTGTTACTAAGCTTTCAGTGCTATCAGAGGTTGATCTTGAGAACGAGCCGGCAAAAGGAACCCAAAAGCAACTTGTTAAGAATAATGTGATGAAGACTTGTGAAATTCTTAGTATTGGTGATGCAGAATTCAGCGGCTAAGATACCGTGCTTGGTAATGGGAAAGACGCTCCATTGCTCGATCAGTCGGAGAGGAGCTTGGTGTCTTAGTTTGTTGTTATTTCTGTTGTCCGAGTTATTTCAGGGTTGTAACCGGATATTGTCTTGCGACTCAAACCCTTCTATCCTTTTATTTTGTCTAGTTCCTTTAGTCGTAGTATCTCATTTAGTGTTATCTAGGTTTGTTTTAGGATTGTACCCCAGTTTATGTTGCTTGTTTTGTTGTTTAAACCCTTTCACCGTCTGTCCAATGCAATTCACTGTTTTTTGCCATTTCTAGTCATTTTTGTTTAGTTCTCTTCTCCTTTTACAGTTCTTTTCATGCTGGTTCTAGTGAAATGACATGCATGCAAAATTCTCAGCCTGGTCTTAAAAAGTCAGTTTAGTCATGAGGCAATGAAATAATTTTGAAGATGATAGGGACATTTGAGGGAAATAAGTAAAGGCATTTTGAGATCACTTCAAGCCCGAATTGTGTGAAACTGGGGAAGATAGAATATAAAGAAACACTATTGAAATGCATCATGCCGCGTCAGATTGAAGCTAAAGGCAAGTTTGCCCAAATTGGCGGGGGTCGTTCGTGACAATGAGACTGAGAATGTTGTCCAATGGTGCTTTGTGTTTAACAGATATAGAAGGCAGATGTGTAGATATGGCTATCAACTCTGATGCAGTCAAAAGATATTATGTATGATTCCTTTGGTTAAATTGTGTTTGTTTGTACTTGGCATGTTTTGAAGATTGGAATGACGAAGGCATTTTGTTCTACTATCTAAACACTTTATCCTTTGTTACCCCTTTTGAGCCTTATTTATTTTCTTTCATACACCTCTTTTGGAATCAGTAGCAAAGTTCAGAAACGCAAACGCAAAAGATAAGTAAAGGCAAAAGAGAAAAAGAGAAGGAAAAAGAGAAAAGGAGAAAGAAAAGAGAAAAAGAGAAAGAAAAGAATGAAAAGAGAAGAAAAAGAAAAAAAAACATCAAGACAACAAAGAGAAAAGGAAGAAAGAAAAGAAAAGAAGAGAAAGAGGAAGAAAAAGAAAAGAAAAATCACAGCAACAAAGTAATTCCTATGACATGAACTACGTTCGACCGGATTCCTTTTAAGGATACGTAGGCAGCCTCACGGTTCGGTCCCATCAAAACAAAAATCCAAAAGTCCCCAAGCAAAGAAACTGGGGCAGAAGTTGTGGTTGTTGTAAGAAATGTGATTCCGAAAGTTGTAATCTTGAACCCATTTGAATTGTTTTGAGCCTTTTGATACCCTTTCTTTCTAACCCCATCCAAAAGCCCACATTACGGTCCAAAGAAAGACCTTCCGATCAGTCTTCGAAGAATGCCAAGTCAAGCAAGTAGAGGTGATTCATATCAGGGGCAACACTCCGGTCCAAACAAGGAAAATGAAAAATGAGAGAGTCTTATTGATGAAAGCCCTCACGGGTACCGCAAGGCGATGAAAGCTGAGAGAAATCAAAAATGAGAGAGTCTTATTGGTGAAAACCTTCACGGGCACCATAAGGCGACGGTGAGTTGAGCGAAAGACCAAATGAGAGTGGCTTGATGGTGAAAACCCTTCGGGCACTACAAGTCGAATAAGGATTGTGAATCGGATTGGATAAGCGGAGCATTGAAGCCCAGTTTCACGGCAAGGTACAACAAGAGCTGACCATCAGATTTGCTTAACAGAATAGGCCGCAGGTGCATGTCATGGTCATTAGAGTTGGTATCCACATCCGATAGGTTTCTACTTTGTAGTTTTCTTGTTAGGAATCATCTCTTTCCATTGTCCTCTATTCTGTTCCTTTTGTCTTGTTTACTTCCTCTTCCTGAGTCTGTTTGGTCAAAACAAGTGAGAAATAACTTCAAAATTTTCCACCAGCTTTCTAATTGCGCAAAACAGGATCTGGTTAGCACATCAAAGCGTCATAAGTCCGGAAAGAACAACAAGCACACTGAGCTGGTAACAATCAACATGCTTTGGGATCGTGTGAAATACAAAGGCTTGGTACATATCAATTCATGAACAATGCAACAGATGGAGGGTGTTGGGTGAATGGATCAAAGGTGTTTCCTGTGGCAAGATTGACAAAAGTTGGTTAACCAGTGACAAGCAAGGTCTTCCAAGCAGAAATCAAAGTTATCATGACAAATGAGGGAGCCGTAGACCTCAAGGACAGGACCAGGGGTTTAAGTCAAGAAAGAACAGCATACGCAATGAGGGGGTGACAAGCGTCGTGCTTTGGGGTTCATGTGAGATACAAAGGTTGGTAAATGTCAAGTTCAGGAGCAATGCAACAGATAGAAGGTATTGGGTTTGAACGGAGAAGAGGTATTTTTTGTGTTTAGGGTGACAAAGGAAGTGGCAGACCAGTGACAAGCAAGATATTCCAAGCAGAAATCAAAAGTTATCATGGCTAGCAATGGAGCAACAGACCTCAAGGCCAGGGCTAGTGGTTTAAGTCAAGAAGGAACAGCGTATGCACCGAGTGGGTGGCATTAGACGTGCTTTGAGATTCATGTGAAACATAAAGGTTTGGTATATATCAATTTATGGACAATGCAACAGATAGCGGATGCTGGGTGAACGAATCAAAGGTATTCTATGTGATGAGGTTGACAGATAAAGTGGTTAACCAATGACAAACAAGGTCTTCCAAGCGGAAATTAAAGCGATCATGGCAAGTGACAGGGAAATAGACCTCAAGGCCAAGGCCAGTGGTTTGAGTCAAGAAAGAACAACATACACACTGGGGGGGGGGGCATTGACGTGCTTTGGGGTTCATGTGAGATACAAAGGTTGGTAAATGTCAGTTTATGAGCAATGCAACAGATAGGGGGTATTGGGTCTGAACGGAGAAGAGGTATTTTCTGTGTTAAGGGTAACAAAGAAAGTGGTTAGTAATAAACAAGCAAGGTCTTCGAGTGGGAATCAGTTATCATGGCAAGTGAAGGAACAATAGACCTCAAGGCCAGAGCCAGTGGTTTAAGTCAAGAAAGAACAACATGCGCAATGAGTGGGTGGCAATTGTCGTGCTTCAAGATTCATGAGACACGAAGGTTTGGTAAATGTCAGTTCATGAGCAATGAATCAGATGGAGGATATTGGGTCTGAATGGAGAAGAGGTATTTCCCGTGATAAGGGCGACAGAGAAAGTGGTTAGTCAATAAACAAGCAAGGTCTTCGAGTGGAAATCAAAGTGATCATGGGAAGTGAAGTAGAAATCGCCCTCAAAAGTCAAGGCCACAAACCAACCACCATATTTTTAAACTGACAAGATTTTTCTTTGATTGAAATAGGGGCAGAAAGTTTCGTTGTTTCGGAGAAACCCTCCGTAAAGAAAGGCAAGCACCAGACAGGTATGACCGTAAATTCTCAGGACCCTCCTGGAAAATGGGACTTAGTTTAAATTTCAAAACAATCATGAGTAGCATAATCTAGCATAAATGTGCCCGAAAGGAATATAAGTTGGTCTCAAAGTTTTCGTTCTTAAGATAGGATTCAATTAGGAGTTGGCAGGACCCTCTTGAATAATGGGACCTAGCTTTAAGATTTCCATTAGATAACAAGATGTAGCGTAAGTTCTGTTGTAGGGTAGTATAATTCAGCCGTAAAATTGTCACTCTTAAGATAAGACTTGATTTTTGATTCTCAGGACCCTCCTGGAATATGGGACCTAGTTTAAAATTCAAAACAATCATGAGCAGCAAGATCTAGCATAAATGTGCCCTAAAGGAATATAAGTTGGTTTCAAAGTCTGCATTAGGAGTTTTCAGGACCCTCCTGAATAATGGGACCTAGCTTTAAGATTTCCATTAGATAAAAATATTTAGCGTAAGATCTGTTGTAAGGAAGTATGATTCAGCCGTAAGAGTTCTGACGTAGGGAAGTATAATTCAGCCGTAAAAATTGTCACTTTTAAGATAAGACTTGATTTTTGATTTTCAGGACCCTCCTGGAAAATGGGACATAGTTTAAAATTCAAAACAATCATGAGTAGCAAGATCTAGCATATATGTACCCCAAAGGAATATAAGTTGGTTTCAAAGTTTGCACGTTTAAGATAGGATTCAATTAGGAAATTTCAGGACCCTCCTGGAAAATGGGACCTAGTTTAAAATTCAAAAACAATCATGAGTAGCATAATCTAGCATAAATGTACCCCAAAGGAATATAAGTTGGTTTCAAAGTCTGCATGTTTGAGATAGGGTTCAATTAGGAGTTTTCAGGACCCTCCTTAATAATGGGACCTAGCTTTAAGATTGCTCTTAGTTAACAAGATGTAGCGAAAATAATACCTTTAGAAAATATAACTTAGATTTAAAATTGTTGTTTAATTAAGAATTGTCAGACCCTCATGGATAATGGGGTGTATTTTTAAGACCCTCTTAGGTAACAGGACTTAGCGGAAGTAATACATGTAGAAGATATAACTTAGATTTACAATTGTCATTTAATTAAGAGTTGTCAGGACCTCCCTGGATAATAGGACCTAGCTTTCAAATTCTTAGTAATAGTTGGTAGAAGAATTCAGTTTAACACTCACCTATGTGCCCAGCTACCAAACCGGGGGAGAAAATTTTCTTTGTTTTGTCTATTTTAGTTGAAATCAGGTACCCACTTGGAGAACAGGGAGAAGCATTTCAAGATTAGCAGTCAGGAGCCCGCCTGGAGAGCATAGGAATACATTTCAAGTTTAGCAGTCAGGAGCCCGCCTGGAGAGCATGGGAATACATTTCAAGTTTAGCAGTCAGGAGCCCGCCTGGAGAGCATGGGAATACATTTCACGTTTAGCAATCAGGAGCCCGCCTGGAGAGCATGGGAATACATTTCAAGTTTAGCAGTCAGGAGCCCGCCTGGAGAGCATGGGAATACATTTCAAGTTCAGCAGTCAGGAGCCTGCCTGGAGAGCATGGGAATACATTTCAAGTTTAGCAGTCAGGAGCCCACCTGGAGAGCACGGGAATATAATTCAAGTTCAGCGGTCAGGCATCCACCTGGAGAAAGGGAAAGCATCTCAGAGTACAATTCAAGTTCAGTAGTCAGGCGTCCACCTGGAGAAAAGGAAAGCATCTCAAAATACAGTTCAGCAATAGGCGTCTACCTAAAGAAAGGGAAAACATCTCAGACTATAATTCAAGTCGACCACAAAGGAATTTTACCTGGAGCATACAAGTCAGTATGGCAACAAGAGCTGCAGGATCAAGCTTGAAGATATAGATAGGTTTTGTAATTCATAGATCATAGTTTAGTATAGCCTCTTTTTATTTTATCATGGTGTAATAAGGGGTTCAGTAAGCAGTAGCAGCAACAACAGCAACAGTGAAATCACAACTTCATGGTAGTCCCCGCTACCAAACATTCGCGAACTACACTGACCTGATTCCTTTTTAGCCAAGGACATGTAGGCAACCTAGGAAGCAGGGTGCGGTCAACTCTTTCAAAAATGCTTCCCACGGAGTATTCAAACGGGCAAAAATCGCTCGTATCCGCTCACTTTATCTTTGCATGAAAACTCTTCGTGTTTCCGAGCAAAGAGGGGCAACTGTGAGCACGTGATTTTTTCCCTATATGAGTTACTCCCATAAATTCAAACAAATAATTTTTTTCCCAGTATTTGCAATTTTATGGATTTTCGTGGCATTTTCTGTTAATTGTTTGCATTTGTCTGTGCATGCTTGTTTTTTTTAATTAATGGAAAATACAAAAAAATGTGTTTCATGTGCATTTAGGAGTTAATTTTGTATTTTAAGAATTAATTAATAGTTAAGTTATTTTATAAAAAAGGAAAATCACAAAAAAAAATAGTTTAATTTGCACTGTTAATTTCAACTTTTATTTTTAAGTAGTTTTTCTTTTAATTTATTTTTAATTAATTGAGTTAATTATCATTTAGGTCTAATTAGTGTTTTTGTTTAAGTTAATTAGGTTCTAGGGATCAACTTAGGAATTAATTTAATTTTGAGAAAAAAAGAAGAAAACAAAAGGAATATAGAAAAATTGATCAAAAAGAAAAGAGAACAAAAAAAAATGGTAGAGAAATCAGGTTTTTGGGCTGTCTTTCCCAAGCCCAAACGTTCCCCCTTTTACCCAACCAGTCCTGCCCCAATTCCAGGCCCAATATTACACCCCAACCCGGTCAGCCCTTCCTAATATCCCAAACGGCGTAGTTTCGAGTTCCAACTCTAAAATGAATCTGAGCCCTTCAATCTAGCTCATCCAACGGCTCCCACACTTTACCCAATTCCCTTATATCTGTCTGAAAACCTCAGAGACGGGTCAGGTTCCCCCACCTCCCATCTCTTATCTCTTTTCTATCTCTTAACCCTAGTCGGCCTTAGGTTCCGCCATTGTCACAAAGCAAAAGAGCTCCATTCTTCCCCAAAATTCGGCTCTATAACCTTCCTTCGCCCCTGGCCTTTAATCTCTCACCATAATTCTTCAAATCGTCACCAAACGGAGCCCAAGTCTGGATCTGAGACGAAACGAATTTTCCAGTTTTGACAGAGGTTTAGAGTCGAAACTGGCCTCGCTTGTCCGTTCTTGACAAGAACGCATGATTGAGACCAATTTCGGCTCGAAATCGAGAAGTCCGAGTTCCTTTAAGCTTTGTCCATTCGTGTCTGTTGATTAGGTACCCTCGTTCTTCTCCTTTTATCCGTTCTTTTGATTCTTCACTCCATCTTCACATTCTTCTATTCATCTTTTCTGTGCTTTGTTATTGTTAGTCTCTTGAAGCAATTCCTGTTTGCATGATTAAAGCGATAGCATGTTAGTTGCATTTATTTAATTCTCATATTAATGTTAGGTAGTTCTTTTTCTGTTTATTTCTGATTTCAATTCGAAACTGTTTGGTTTATAACTCCTGTTGATTTGAATTTTGGGAGGGTTTATTATGAACTACTGAATTGGGTTGGGTTCCTGTTAAAATTGAAAGCCAAAGAAAAGGGAAGTCAGTCCGGATTGGGGCTGAATCTTAGGTCAACTTGACCCATGAGCTAAAGGTTAGCTAGCTGAAACTAAAGTGAAAACAGGGGGATTGGAGGTATTCTGTGTAATTGGCTTAGGGAATCTTGATGTAACTGCCCAAGGAAGCTTCATAGAAGCTGGGGTGGGGGCTTATGTGAAAATCTGAATTTTACACTAAGGGTGTCTAAGCAAAAATGAGAATTCCAAAATGTTTTAAGTGCAAAAAACTGATTCCTTTAGGCTACCCTAGAAGCTTGCCTATAAAGGCATCATTACTTGAGTTTCTAGTCAGAGATTTTAAAAAAAAAGAGAAAAAAGCTGAAAAAACTGAAAAGGCTGGAATACTTTGATAACACTAATTCCCCTGCATTTTCTTTGTGAGAATTGCTCAAAAACTCTGTTTAGTGCTGAATTTCTGATCCTCTTCACTAGATAGAATTCCCTAAAAGTCTAGATTCTGCATTTGGTTGAAAAATGGCTTGATTTTTGGGACTTGAAGCTTGGTTTGAAGCTGTTTTACTGAATCCTCATTTCTTCTTGTTTCCTTTTGTATCCCAGGTATTTCATTTGAACCCTGAATGGAATTAATGTTTGTTTTAGGCTATTGTGAAGATGTGAATTCCAGTTGAAGAGAAAGGATTTCTCTCTGTGGCTCTACTAGTTTTCTCTTCTTTAAGTTTGTTGTATTGTGTTCCCTGCCTCATCCTAGCCAATGTTTCCTTATGTGTAACTATTCATGTAATCAGTACTACACTTGTGTCTTAAGATTAAGTATGGTTTCTGTCTTGAATGTATTCAATTCAGCGATATATTAGATGTTAGGAATGTGTACTAATTGAAGATGTTAGGTATGTGTATTAATCTAAGGCTCTAGTTCATTAGCTTGACTGTGAGTTTGTTTGGCTTTGAGTGTGGCTATGGGTTGTATATCTATCAGTTCAAATCATTTATGTTTGGGATTGTTGAAATCTGGGCTGGGTTTAGTTTTCCATACATCATGTGTTCAAATTCATTTATGCATAGCTTGAAACTTGGCCTAGTGATTTCAGGAGCCCATAACTTAGTGTTGTCCATATTCATGCATAGGCTCCTTAACGTTTAAAAGGTTGTAAACGGAACTTGAGTTTTAAATCAGATTTGAGAACCTTTGAGTTTGGTGTTAATGTTTGCACTTGGTTTTCTTAGAAAGTTCAGGGCTCTAATACTGTTTGGGCCTGTTTCTTGAGCCCAGTAGCTTCCTTATTGGTTGCTGGACTCTTTTCTCATAGCAGATTCAATCCAAATGTATGCAATATAAAAATTGGAAGTTTCGCTTAGTTAATTTGGACTGATTGGTAAAAATTCAGGATTGTTTGGTTAATTTCTTGTTTTTTGTTACATAGTCTTGATCGATTTACCTTTAATTGATTTAGCATAGTTATTGTTTCTAAAATTTGGGCTTAAAGTTGGACCAATAATAGACGTCTGGTTTGTTGACTCAATGTCACACTCTGAGACTTGACCGTCTTCCCCCCATTGAGAATTGGGCTCATTGGGCCCAAGCTTGAAATCAGTTTGAATGGGTTCGATCCGTGGCTGTTTGTTAAAGAAATTTGGTTTTGAGTTAACTGGCCCTTTAATTTGATGTCTGCTAGTTAACTAGTAGGATTGAGATTTTATTTGACTAAATAGAAGATCCGCAAGCTTTTCTTAATTGATTAATTGGGCTTTTAAAATTGGAATCGAGGTGCGCCGTGCCAAATAAAATCTTAAATGCACGACCCTCAGCTAATTAATATTTTCATCCTTAGAAATCGAGGCGCGCCATTTAGCGAATTTTCCATGGCCCTCGCAAAGTTGAAAATACGTAGTTGCTTTAGGCGCGTAATTTAAAATTACCTTCATAAACTCGGGTGTGCATTTCATGTGACCCAAATCCAAATCTTAACAACGTTAAATAAAATGTGTCTCGGACTGCGGGTGCATTTCATGTGGCGCGATCCAAAGACGTGTTTTAGATGACGTTGAAATCTTCCTTAAAATAATCAAAAGCGGTTTTAAAGTTAAAATGCACATAGGTTTAAAAGTGATTTAAAATCAGATAAATAGGCCAATAATAACAGTTGAGCGACCGTGCTAGAACCACGGAACTCGGGAATGCCTTACACCTTCTCCCGGATTAACAGAATTCCTTACCCGAATTTCTGTGTTCGCGGACTGTAATACAGAGTCAACCTTTTCCTCGATTCGGGATTTGAACCGGTGACTTGGGACACCATAAATCTCCCAAGTGGCGACTCTGAATCTCTTAATAAAATAATACCATTTCGATTGTCCTTTAATTGGAAAAACTCCCTTTCTTATACCCTTCCGGGGTGTAGTAAAAAAGGAGGTGTGACATTGGTTACTTAATGCATGTGGTTAATCCTACTTGTGTGTTTGATTCTGTCCTCTACATCTCTGCTCCATGTCTTGATTTCCTACCATCTTGGTTAATTTGTTAAGGCTATGAATTTCCTAAGTGTTCTATACATATTGTTGTCTACATGCTTCCCTGTACCCCATCCATGTACCCCAATGAGGTTCCTATATGTTCCCAATCCCTTTCACCCCTGTGTGCAAACCTGCCTGCTATAGTACCTGTGAATCTGAACCTTCTATGATTTATTGACTGTCTGCTGAATTTGCTCTCTTCTGAACTATTTTCAAATGCTGTCAGTATTCTTCTAAAAAAAACTGGCTTTCATTCCTAGTATTTCCTCAAAACTGGCCTATTCTAGAAAAACCTTTTTCACTCCTACACTGTTTTCACTAAATCTTTCAAACTATGTCAAGCACTCTCACTTACTCTTAGGTTATTAAGTTCTGCCCCTCTGGTATGTGTACTGCTTAGGGATCCTTGAGATCTTTCTGAACTCTAGCATATCAGGGGTGGCCCTTCCACACTGCACATAATCAGTCTCTATTTGAGAAAGGTCTGGGTGTGAGCACTGCCCGGGATTCTTGAGGTCCTTAGGGAACTCTGACATACCTGGACACAAATTTTGCAATGAAACCCTTGGCATTTGAGACTACTGAAGGCCTGCAGGTTTGCTTTGGGCCTGCATCAGCTCCCTATAGCTTAATCTATATTGTTTTTGTGTAATTCTGGTCTGTAATAATCATTTGTGAACAGATATTGGGGTAACTAGTGGAAAGGGAGGGTAGTTGTATGATACTGTGGGTAAAACTGGGTAGAAAACATGCTATAGGCTTTATATTCTGCAAATCTACATTAGAAGCCATGTTCTAGGATTGATGTGTTCATTTACATTTAAACCATGTTGAACCTGCGCATTAGATATCCTGTTTTTAGGGCCTTCACATTTACTGCTTCAGCATGTTGCATGCTCAATTCCTGGTTCTTCGCAAGTACTGTCACATAAACATCCTGCTATTAAGTAATCTTAATAAAAACTATCATTCCTGTATGCATTAGATACCATGTTCTTAGGAACTCCGTTTACATCTGTTTGAACCACGTTTATTTCGATTAAATCAGTAGTTGTTCATGAAAAGGTTTAAAAACAGACTCACGCATAGGTATCATGTCTCTAAACACAAATTGATAAATAGCCTGTTATAATCTGTATCACCTAGATCCAGCATGCCTATAGGTCGAATAATCTCAAACTGTTTAAACAGCTCCTGCAACTATGATTGTGTAGAGTCCCACGCCTAGGCAAGCCTTAGGTAATTAATCTCCTTGTAAAAAAGAGAAACTATGTTCTAATCCTGTTTAAACTGCTTAAGTTTCACAAGCTATAAAACCAGTAGGCAAACTGGTAAGGATTCTGCCACCTCCCTTGAAACAAACACTGCATATCCTGTATCTGTAACATTCATCTAGATATCATGTTCCTAGGTTTTCTGAACTTCTTCAAAATCTGTTGTTTGAGACATGCTGTTTATTTGCCTATTTATCTCTGGAGGTAAATATGAGCCTTTTATTTGCTTCCTTAATTGACAGTCCTATGTGTTATTTGTTGTCGCCTAGACTTTTTTCCTTTTTAACACCTTAGGATTGTCTAGAACTGCCCAAGTCTAGAGGTCCTAAATTCCTCCGGAGCCACATGGAAGGGACGGGTAACAGCACGCATAGAGGTTGTTAATCAAACTCGCTTATATAACCATTGGGGGGGGGGGGGGGTAATGGGTAGTAAAAGGATATGATGACCTGCACGCTAATGTCACGTGTAGCCCCTCTAGTTGAGGAGGATTACCGGGCATTGCACAGATTGATCCTGTAGGCTAATCAACTTAGGACTTCCCTTTCCCAATTCGTATATGTGTTTAAATTATCTAAGCTTCTTTCATAAGTGTGCATTGGATCATCTTAGCTTCTTTGATCATATATGTATCTAGACTGTGAAAACTACCTTTATTTGCAAATATATGCCGAGACTGCTTACTTGTTAATTGACTAATTCACATAGTTTAAGTTCGGCCAGGACCCACCGTTGTGGACCGCGAGGGGTGCCTAACACCTTCCCCCCAAGGTTATCTCGAGCCCTTACCCTAATCTCTGGTAATGCAAACTAGTTATATGAGTTAGTCGCTCTAGGTGCCCTAACGCACCTTAATCCGTTAGGTGGTGACTCTTCAAATTCAAATACCCAATTCCAAAAAGGAAAAGAGTTGTTCCCCCATGAATGTCGAAACCCGGACTCCGCGAGGAAAAAGGGGGCGCGACACACGTGCTGCAAACTCCATTCTTTGAACCGATGCAATGTTAACCTGTAACTTGTCTAGGTACCTTTGCTTTTGTTCTTCTCTAACTTCAAACGTTCCGTTAACTTGATTCACTACAAGGAGGGAGTCACACTTAGCTTCGATCACCTCCGCCCCCAAGCTTTTGGCGAGTTCATGGCAATCATGGCCTCATATTCCGCCTCGTTGTTAGTCAATTTTACAGTTCTAATGGATTGTCTAACTATATTGCCTGTGGGTGGATTCAGTACGATACCGAGTTCGGACCCCTTTAAGTTCGAGGCATCGTCCGTAGAGAGGGTCCAAATTCCCGAAGACGTTCCCGAGTTTACCAACTCTCTTTGGACTTCGGGTATTAGGGACGGTATAAAGTCGGCCACAAAATCTGCCAAAATTTGAGATTTAATGGCTGTTCGAGGCCGATATTTGATATCGTACCCGCTGATTTCTACGGCCCATTTGGCCAATTATCCCGAGAGTTCAGGTTTATGCAATATATTTCGTAATGGGTAGGTTGTGACAACATATATAGGATGGCACTGAAATATGGTTTCAGTTTTCTAGAGGCACTTAGCGAAGCGAGTGTTAATTTTTCTAGGTGAAGATATCTAGTTTCGGCTTCACCTAAGGTCTTGCTAACATAATAAATTGGAAACTACGTACCTTGTTCTTCCCGGACTAGGTCTCCACTTATCGCTATTTCCGATACTGCTAAATACAAGTATAGTCGTTCGTCTTCCCTCGGCGTGTGAAGCAATGGCGGGCTCGATAAATATCATTTAAGTTCTTCTAAGGCCCGTTGGCATTTCGGGATCCATGTGAAGTTGTTTTTCTTCTTAAGTAACGAGAAAAATCGATGGCTTTTATCAAAAGACCTCAAGATGAATAGCCCCAGGGCGGCAATGCGCCCGGTTAGCCTTTGTATGGCCTTGACATTATCCACTATCGTGATATCCTCGATAGCTTTGATCTTGTCAGTGTTGATCTCGATTCCTCGATTGGACACCATTAACCCGAGAAATTTACCTGATTCGACTCCGGACGCGCACTTTTCTGGATTCAACTTCATGTTGTACTTCTTCAATATACTAAAGGTTTTATGCAAATACTTTAAATGGTCCTCTTATCGCAGGGACTTAACTAACATATCGCCAATGTAAACTCCATGGATTTTCCTATTTGTTCTTCGAACATTCGGTTTACTAGGCGTTGGTAAGTGGAACCGGCATTTTTTAATCCAAATGGCATTACGTTATAGCAGTATGTGCCATACTTAGTGATGAAAGAGGTCTTTTCTTGATCATCTGGGTTCATCCGTATTTGGTTGTACCCGGAGTAGGCATCGAGAAAACTGAGGACCTCGTGGCCGGCCGTGGCATGATCTATGTTACGCAAAAGGAAAGAGTCTTTGGGGCATGCCTTATTTAAATCTTTATAATCCACACACATTCTTAGTTTGTTTCTTTTTTAGGAACTACTACTACGTTTTCTAACCATTCCCGGTATTTGACCTCTCGGATGGACCCTATTTTAAGGACTTTAGTTACCTCATCCTTGATGAAGGCATGCTTGATCTCGGATTGCGATCTCCTTTTCTGCTTCACCTAGTGGGATTTCGGGTCTAGGCTCAGCTTGTGAGTAGTGATCTCCGGTGGGATACCTGTCATGTCGAATGGGACCAAGCAAAACAATCCATGTTAGCTATAAGAAATTGGATGAGCTTTTTCCTGAGCTCAGGAGTTAACCTCATGCCCAGGTATACCTTTCGATCGGGCAGATGTTCAATCAGCACGACATGCTCCAGCTCTTCGATCGTTGATTTGGTAGCATCGGAATCATTGGGAGCTATAAAGGATCGAGGAACCCCGTAATCATTGTCTTTGTCAGTCCCCTGCTTGTTCGGTTGGGTCGAGGTTGGCATCGGTGATTGCTATTCTGCTTCTTATTTTGCTTTCGAACCTGAGTCCTTTTTCGATGAGATTGTTGATATCGGAATTACTTTATCGACGACAAACATCTCCTTTGCAGCGGGTTGCTCCCCGTAAACCGTCTTTATCCCTTCTGGTGTTAGAAATTTTAATACTTGTTGAAGCGTCGAGGGCGCAACCCTCATGTTGTGGATCCATGGCCTCCCGAACAGGACATTGTACCTCATGTCCCCTTTGATCACATAAAACTTGGTCTCCTAGGTGGTACCGACAATGTTTACTGGTAACATTTTTTCTCCCTTGTAGTTTCGCAAGCCATGTTGAATCCATTTAGCACTCGGGCCGCATGCACGATTGGGTCCTGTAGTCCGAGTTGTTCTACGACCCTCGATCGATTGATTTTGGCCGAGCTACCTCGATCAATTAACACACGCTTAACTCGAGTTTTATTCATGAGTACAAAATTACTAGTGCAATATTATGGGGTTGCATTATTTCTTCTGTATCCTCGTCATTGAAAGATAAAGTTCCTTCTGGTATGTAATCTCGGGCCCGTTTTTCCCTTGTGATTGATACTTTAGTGCGCTTTAACATCGGACCTTGAGGAACAACGACCCCTCCGATGATCATATAAATGATGTGTTGGGGTTCGTCTTGCTCGTTTTGTTTATTAGAATCCCTATTTAATGATTCTTGGCTAGGTCACTAAAAAATTCCTGAAGATGCCCTTTGTTGAATAACCTGGCTACTTCTTCTCTCAATTTTCGATAATCCTCCATGCTATGGCTATGTGTGCCATGGTATTTGCATATCTGGTTGGGATCCCTTTGGGCTGGATTGGTTTGTAAAGGCCGAGGCCACTTGGTATCTTTGATACGTCCGATAGCCGATACGATGGCAGCTGCATCAACATTAAAGTTGTACTCTGATAATCGTGGTGCTTCTTTAGGTCCAATAGGTCTGTCGAAACCGTTCTTGATCATGAGCCCTTGATAGCTCTGGCCCTGATCACTTCTCTTTTCATCTCATGCAGAATTTCGCCAGGATCCGTTGTTCGTACGATCTCCATTATACGGCTGGTATCTTTCTCTGTTCGATCTCGGTTCTCGGTCAATATCCCTCTTGATTCTATCGATGGGTCTGATAGGATAAACGGACCCGGAAGGAGCCCCAAGTTGACCGTCTTCGACCCTGATCTTCTATTGGTACCGTTTATGCACATCGGCTCAAGTAACAACAGGGTACTCTATCAGATTCTGCTTTAACTGCTGCGAAGCCAACCGAGCTTCGAACAATGAGTCCTTCGGTGAAAGCTTGAACAACCCAATCATCAGCGACCGATGGTAGGTCCATCCGTTCCATTTGGAATTGAGACACAAATTCTCTGAGCATTTCATTGTCCTTCTATCTTACCTTGAAAAGGTCCGATTTTCCTGGTTTCAACCTTGATGGCCCCGACGTGTGCCTTTACGAAAGAATCTGCAAGCATAGCAAATGAGTCAATAGAATTAGGTGGTAAATTATGGTACCATATATAGCTCCCTTTGACAAGTTCTCTCCGAATTTCTTTAGCAGGATAGATTCGATCTCGTCATCCTCTAGATCATTCCCTTTGATAGCACATGTGTAAAAGGTGACATGCTCGTTTGGATCGGTTGTCCCACTGTACTTAGGAATCTCGGGCATGCAGAACTTTTTGGGGATCGGCTTTGGAGCCACGCTCGAGGGGAAAAGTTTTTGCACGGACTTTTTGGAGTCTAGTCCCTTTAATATTGGCGGTGCCCCCGGAATTTGTTCGACCCTAGAGTTGTAAGTTTCCACCTTCTTGTCGTTTGCCTCGATCTTCTTTTCCCCCGACTCAATTCGTTTTGTTAGCTCTTCGAGCATCTTCATGGTTGCAGGATTGGTCTCAAATTCTTTCTCGTTCGATTTCCTTGAAACCGATTCGACCCTGTGAACAACTTCCTGGGACGGCTCAGGCTCGGTCCTACTCGGTGGGTAATTCTGGCTTTGGAGCCTGGCTATCGCTGCCTGTTGTGCCTACAACATTTCGAAGATCACCCGTAGGCTGATCTCGCCATCTTCACTGCCATGAGTTCTTTGAGCAGCTGATCGAACATCCCCGCGGATGCTGCACTCGGGATCGACGGCCATATTTGCATTAATGGCCACATGTGAGCTGACATCGATTGGATTTACAGCCGGAACTCCATCGAGGCCAACCGGGGGTATGTCGTTTCCTGGTGCTATGTTATCATTTTCGCTGTGGTGGCCGAAATCATTGTCAACGTGTAGAGGTGCTGACTGAAAGTTTGACATTTTGGTCCTAGAATCAAAGATACTCCAATGAACAAGTGTAAAATAGTGTGTGTTATGAAAGTTTGTACTAGGTAATCACTATTATCCTTAGCTCCACGGTGGACACCAAACCGTTTACCCTTGAAATTGGATAACAATTGAATTTGTACGGGGTTTTTAGGATACGCGATACAACTTGAGACGAATAAAGAAGATATGTTAATATTGAAATTTACGATAATAAAATAAATACAAACCACAAAATTGAACAGCCTTAGCCTCTGAGTTTGATCACCCTCGAGCCGAGAAATGTCTCAACTAGTATTAGAACTGAATAACAAGATGATAAGAACCAGAAATGATCATTATATTGCTTCTTTTTGTGTGTTACAAAATGTTCTACAAATGATTAGAACCCCCTTTATATATTGGGGTTGTTCTACTTTAGGTGTAATTCTATACAAGGTAAAAATCTCATAATGTGCTAATTAACCAGCCTCTTCTTGATACGTGCCGAGATTTCCGCCGTGATCCTCGACCGATTGCGAATATTTCGGCTTTTCGTTATTTGGCTCAGTAAGTTTCCCTCGATCTTGCTCGGTCTCGATCTTACTCGGTCTCGATCTTGCTTGGTCTCGTTCTTACTCGGTCTCGACTTTGCTCGGCCTCTGGGTCATGAGCTCGATGATCTAATTTTGCGCCTTGGTTCGATATAATCCGAGCTCAAGCCTTGACCTACCATGTTTCAGCCTCGATCGATCAAACAATGCACGAATCCGGTTACGACGTTTTAGAGGTATATAACACATATTGAACACCCTTTATTGGATTTTTTTTCCACTTCTTTCAAATTTAAATATCCTCGAATAAATTCCTACCTTTGCCACCGGCTTTTGCTAGAAAATTTAATCAAGATATTTTCATTGGTTCTGCAAGTTTGCCACTAGAATTTTCTAAAAGCCATATTATATCACAACAAATTGTACACTAAGAAATGGGGACCACTAAAGATCACATCAAGACTGAATTGTCGAACTAAAGGGAATATTGTTGTCTAATATACATTTTGAAAAACTAACTAATAATAATAAAGGACGGTTAATGAACTAGAAATGAAGTCATTTAGTCACATGTGAAGGGCTAGACAATATGAGGGATAATTATATCCTCTTCGTTATAAAAGACTTGTATGAGAAGCACATGATTAGCTTATCCTAAAACTATTTGTACTCAAGTAGCTCTAAACCATTTAAATAAGATGGATGTAGGCTCATAGTCCGACAATACCATAACAAGTAGCTATCTCAAGGCCATTCCGACCAATTAGCTAATAACCTTCCTCATATGGACAAAAAATAGGAAGCAAGAAATAAGAAAAGCGTAATTAACTCAAATAGTCGTTCACCCAACTTAAAAAAAATAGCCGGTATATATATATATATATATATATAATTAATGTATAAACTATGTATATGACTAGAAAAAGTCAATAATAAATATGGGCGATTATTTGTGTAAAGATCCTGATTTTTATGCCTGATATATTTGTTTGATTTAAATAAAAATTGAGACTTCGGACTGCAGTTACGACGCACTTGAAATTCCAACTATTACAATTAAACGAATAGGGTAACATTTTTATGTCTTAAACTAGTTCTGATCAATTTGCCGCCCTGTGTTATACTACCCATTAAGTTGCCAAAGCATTATTTTATTAATGCGAAACCCTTTTAAAATCCAGCCTCCTATTGTCACCTAACGGTCTTCTCTTGCTTTAATATGTAGTGTCCCAGAGATACATCTTAAGTTATTAATTTTAGCGTGCACGCTTTCATTAGTATTCTTTTAATACCTTATCGAAAGCCACCAGTTTGAAAAAGGAGAAAGAGATGTGCAGTTCTCATTTCTTACTGTAAAAAAATTCCAATTATAAAATAAATATGACACATAGGTACAAGTCAATCAATCTATATATCAACAGGAATCTAAATTCGTACAAGAAATGTTAAAATCAATTTAACTAACACTTAACGATAAAAATGTAATGACTTCAGTAAGCGAAGTGTCAATTAATTTTATGAAACTAAAATATCTACACTTTGGACATCGTACCTCCAAATTATAAAAAACAATATTACACCAGATCAAGTAATGTCACAACTAGCTAGTTTCTTACTTCAGCAAGCTAAAATCTATAGAATGTAAAGCAAGTAAAACGAATCAGAGTTATTATCGGGCTATATATCTATTTGCCGTTGAAGTCGATTTTATTCAGATAAATTTGAACAGCAATTAATTGGATATATTATTTCTTTGAGGTAGATGGGAAGCTGCAAAGAACTGGAAATGGTTCGGTAACCTTCAAATTTTGACCAGATTTTTCTTCAATACCACCTGCATGATTTCGGCCACCTGAGCCAATGATAGATGTAAGAGCAACAGCCAATGCAGATTGAAAATTTGGGTCGGATGTTATTGCTTTTGTTGCAGCTGCAATAGTATCTTGTGATAATAAAGTTTGTGTAGGCTTTGCACTAGTATTGTTTTGTAGATAAGATTGGAAAATATTTTCTTGTGGCCGTTTTGCAAAGCTGAGAGAACTAATTTCTTGGTTCTTGTTGTTGGCCCCATTACTCCAAGACATGGGAAGAAGAGGATTAGATTCCAAGGAACTAAAGTTGAGAATATTTGTAGAAGAATTATATCTGGGGAGATAATTACTACTCATTGATCTGTTATTGTACTGGGGCAATAAGGAAGTGGATGAGCTTGAGGTTAAATCAAGAGTGATTGTGGGGGGCGAGGATGAAGAAGAGATGGACGAATTTTGAAGGTAAAATGGTTTTGGTTTTGAGCTATCGGAGAGATAGAAGTTGAGTCCATTGATATTGGTGGTGTCAGTTGCTGGTGGATTGGGGCCTGATTCAGAGGTGGACGATGAACCAGATAATAGCATAGAAGCAGCTGCTGAAGTTGTGAAAGCCATAGATGTTGCTGAAAGAGAAAGTGGATGATTGTGTGTTCCTTCATATGTAGTGATCAAGATTGACATATCCTCAATGCATCTTTGAACCTGTAATCCAATAGCATGATCAAAATTTTGGAAGACCGTGCCAATTTATGTGTTAGGGTTTGGAGTACAAGGGTGAAAACACTTTAGACCCGTTTGATATAGATCCTCAAATATTTTTTGAAAAAACTGATTTGGGTGAAGTTTGATGTGAAAGTCCTTTGCTTTTTCGACTAAAAGGTCCCAAATGATCATGATTTGGCCCAAAAAGAGGTCTTAAGCTATATTTGGAATTTGAAATTTTGGTTTTCAAAATCTCCCAAAAACTAAATTAATTCTATAAACAAACACATATTTGAATTTTTTTTGAGAAAAAACTTCCAAAACTTATGGCCTAACGGCTGCTTATTTTTTATTTAAATTCACATATAGATTCTTACAAATTTCTTAAAATAAAATTTAGATATTTAAGAACTACATTATAATTAAGTATTACAAGTCAACATAGCTAATTATTCCAAATATTTAAAAAAAGTTTGAGAAAACCATAATCAAAGGAAAAGCTGTTTAACTCCATAAACAGTATACCTTCGCATAAAATGGGACGAGGGAGAAATAAAACCAGAAGTATACAAGGATCAAGTCAAATTATAATCATGTTTTTGCGATTTAACGTGATAAATAGTAATATTACCTGCTTTCTCACTGGGCAGGAGGGTGCTACTGTGCAACGATAGTAAGCTCGAGGACACGGATTTCCTTTTGCAATTTTTTGTCCATATTTTCTCCATTGGCATCCATCATTCATCTAATATTAATGATTAATGAATATGAAAAAAAAAATTAATTTAATTTGTTGTATTGTTCACTTCGTTATAATAATGTCATTAAAAAACTATTCTACTAACTTCATAAAATTAATTAATATTTCATTCTTACCGTCGGGGCATCACATCTGACTCTAACAGAAACCTTTGCTCTTTTAGAAGGGTTTAGTTCATCTTCTCCATTTCTCATTGTCTTGAGAATTTTATGGGGTGGCCATGTTTCTCCTTTTTCGTCCTTAACTTCCTCTGAGCTATTCTCTTCACTGAGATTTGCAGTTGAAAATTCTGTCGGTGTTGTTTTCACGGACAAATCAAACTTGCAATCCAGTCCTAGGGTTAGGCCTCCTTTATTGTCTTCTTCCTCTGCCTTTTCTTTGCTTAAGATTTTGGATAACTCTTCCTTTTTAGTGTCGCTTGAAGTTCTTCCTAAGCTAAGGGAGACAAATTCAGCTTCATTACATTCAGCATGCCGAGTATTAATAATACTAATGTTGGATTTTTCAGCATCTCTTTGAACAATGTTGTGAAATTGCAGCTGAAGGTTACGATAATCCTTCATAATTCGATCCAAGTGCATTTTCAGCCTCAGATTTTCTTTCATTACCTCTTTCATATTAGCTTTGACTGATTGTAGCTGATCGTCCTACAAAATCAGACACACACCCAAAAAAAAAAAAACAGTTGAATCACTAAATTAAAAATGGATATATAGTTGGAATGACCAGAACTACTTTACTCGATTGCAACTATACCCTTGAGGTACTATACAGATGATCGATTATCTTTCTTTCTTTCTTTTTTTTTTTTTTTTTTTTTTTTTGTGTGTGTGTAATTATTAGTGAGATTTTAACGGAAGGGAGCCTTGGAGCAACGGTAAAGTTGTATTCGAGCTGCGGAAATATACGACTATTAAATACGGAATGCTTTGTCCACCAAACTGCTTTTTTTTGTCAGCAAATCTTAATTAACACCGGCAGAAGAAGAGAATATAAACTTCTCAAAGTTATCATGTGGTGTATTCTTAGAAAGAATACATATATATATATATATCCAAAATTGGTAATCCAAAAGTCAAGAGAGGTCGGTTCTACTAGTAAGGATGACTATGCCCTACTTCAATTGCTGTGGTCATGAAAGGTTTGGAATTTAAAGACAAGAAAATTAATGTCTGACAACTCTGCCAGTTACTATGACTTTTTCCTGCCAAAACATTTCAGAAACAAGTTGATTGATTTTAGCTTGCATGTCTCTTTCTTTTATGTGTTCTCGAGCCCTAGATATGGAAAAATTCTTGGTAGGGAGCGCTTCCCTCCGAAAGGGGCCCTACGCGGCGCGAATCCGGATATAGTCGGGCTCCAATGCGGGTACCGGACACGGGTGGGAAACCAAAAAAAAAAAAAAATATCATCTTGATGCGGAAGGCATCAACCTTTTCGCTATGTTTCCAAGTTATACGAAGATGCTTAGCTAGCGTTTCAACATTGATATGGTTGAAACTTAAAATAAGAGTTTTTGAAATTGTATTGAAAAATAATTCTTGAAAGTTGAAGTTGCGTTTAAATATGTATTTTATTTGAAAGAAAGCCGAAATTTTGTGAGTGGAAAAATAATTTTCATGCACCAAAAAAATGCCCTAAACCAGCTTTTGGGAACTTGAAAAAAGATTTCAACTTTTTTTTTTTCAAAAACTGATCATATTTCATAAACAAACAATATTTTTAATTTTTTTTTGAAAAATAAAGCAGCCAAAATCTACGGCAAAATGGGAGCTTAGTAATCATGCATAAAGTTTAAAGAGATTTCGCGGGAGATATAACATAATTTTGTTTATATATGTACTCATTCCTCCTCCAAACTATTCATAATCATGAAGTATTAACATATTGCAAGTTACAATCTGTGGCGAAGCTAGAAAGTTTCCCAAGGGTATTCAAATTTGAAAGAAGTGAAAAAAATTTCCCGACAAAGGGTATTCAATATGTGTTATATACCTCTAAAACGTAATATTTTACCTATATACACAATGCAATTTTTCGACAAAGGGTAGTCAGTTGACCACCCTTGTGACCTCGTGGCTTCGCCACTGGTTACAATAACATAGAAACTAATCACATGCATAATTCAAATATTATGAACTGAATCGAAAACTCAATTAGGAATGGACAAGATTAAGGATATATCAATTATACCTCCTTGTCACTGCCGATATCCTTTTGCTGAGACTTCGAATTATCGTCCTCACGGACTTCACTTTCCTTCCCGACCTGAAGCATAATACATATCAATATACGATCACGTGAGATCTACAACAGAGTACAACAACATACTTAGTGTATTCCCAAAAATGAGATCTAAATTGGAGTAATAGCTGAAATAGGTTAAAGTAAGTTAATAATATGATTTCCATCATAGTTCATGTTTTTTTAAAATCATCCTTTGTATTTGGTTTATTTACAGATAAGTTTTTGACTTAAGAAAATGGCCTCTCCAAGTTATCAGTTGAAGGAGAGGAGGAAAAATTAATATATTAACCATAATTGTAAAGACAGTTCTCCTAGATTGGAATTGAATCGTATTAAAATCAACAAACAACAGTGGACCTGCAGTTTGGAGCTCAATTCCTTTTAGTTCTCCTGCAGAATATCGATTTAAAGTTCTATATATGTACCAGAAATTCTCTTTTTTTTCGACACAATTTTAGAACCATGCAGACATTTTAAGAAGTTGGATTTAAAAGAGAGTACTGTAACTTCTGCATAAATATATTCATTATCTCATGCATCTCTCATGATTGAACCTAATAAATGAAAATTCATTTCATAGGATAGCGTATATTTGGAGGAAGGGCTCCAGTGCACAAGGCATCAGGGCCACGTTCAAAAGGTGTGAGGTAGATAACTCCTAATTAATGCAAGCATTAATAGTTGTTTTCACGGCTCGAACCCGTGAAGGTTTTCAATAAAAGAAAGAGTTGATGAATCACTAAAGCAAGGTAAGGTTTACCTTAAGAACATTACTGTCTTCAATAAAACCTTCCTCATCAGAACTGGATTGATCAGCTAATTTGTTCCTCTTCTCCTCTTTGATTAAACCTCCATTAATAGATTTTCTGAAAGCAGCTTCCATGTCATAGACCTTATCTTCCTCTTATCTAGATCTCCTCTATTCTGTCTCTCTTTCTCTGTTAATTTTCACCTTTAGCTATATCTGAAAAGCAAAGGTCTGTTTTATAAAGTGGAGCCAACAGTATTTGACTTGTTTAAACTAATAAAAATTCAAATTTATTGGCTTACCAGCTAGTACCACAAACAAAAATGTCAATGGCCCAGTTGCACACAACTTAGGAATATACTGATATTTAATTAGGTATTTTTTCTAATTTTAATTTTTAAAAGTCATATTATAAAAAAAAATGCTTGAAGAAGAAATCAACTTCAACATTTAGGTCTTTTAAATAGGTTATGTAACATGTCAGAAAAGAGGGCTAATTGCAACAGCTATTATTGAAGCTTCCTACGTTAATGCAAGTAATTAACATGGCCACACTGCTTGCTAGTCAAACAGCTAATTAGCTATTAGGATTTCTCTTTTAATTTACATGTTTAATTGTAGTAGTACTTTTTAGATCAATTGCCAGTAATGATGAGTCCACTTTTGGATATATCTTTGAACTGGGAAATCTAAAACCTATTGCACCCGCTAACCTTTTTTTATTTTATTTTATTTTATTTTTTATATAATCATCTGGTATCCAAAAATAACTGGCTGATTAATCTTGATTTGTACTGCATGGGACCCATTAAGGAGATAAGCGTACCCTACAAGGGGTTTCTCTATTTGCTAGACTCGAATTTGATATATATATATATATATATATATATATATATATATATATATATATATATATATATATATATAGTGTAGAAAAATCTTATCCATTTTACCACGGCTATTAGAGGTGACAATTTATAAGTTAATTATATGCCTCCTGAATTAAGATCAAATGGACGAACACAAAATATTCTCAAGCAATCCAGATGATATCCCTAAAACTTTTTAAACATAGAAGAGAGAGATATGATGTAGCGTGTGTACTTAATTATGTATTGATCAAGTCTGACTTGAGGTAATTTATTTACGTTCTTGCTTCAGAGACGTGCAGGTTGACAATCCAACTTTAATATTATAATTCTGTTAGTGCATGATCATGATTTTATTAATACTTCTCAAAAACATTATAATATGCGAAGAGTAGTAGAATTAATCAAATTGTAAATGTCCAATACAATGGCAGGAAAGACTATTGAATTTTATATTTGGTCTTAATACCCCTTGCTGCATATTAGTCCAGCTAAAGCATGGAAGCCATATTCTTACTAAATTTTTCACTATGCATAATTTTAGTCATTTTTATGTTTGCTACAGTCTGATTAAGCATGATCATATTTTCATAGTATAGTCTCGTGAACAGACGTAAAGTATTGTTTTATTATGGATCTACTACGAGAATTTCAATGTGCAATCTCAGCGTTTCAAAATGTCTACTGAGGTGTGTGAATTTTATAAATGTCAATGAGTAAAATTTCAAAAGAGATATGATCTTTACTCTTGTCAGTTACTACCAATTTATGCATTTTTACTAGGATTTAACTAGTATTAGTACCCGCGCGATGCGCGATTAATATTAAAAGAAACTATTGGTAGTATATTGGTATTTATATCTTATTTATAATATTCAAAATTAATGTTTTAGTATTTAAATTATCTTTTTCTTATTGAGGACATTTATTTCAAATACCCAACTAATATCATAGTATATAATTCTTCAGGAAGAGTCATTTCATAGGAAAGTCAGCTTGAAAGCAACGAACATATATGCATAATAACTTCTGAAGTATGAATATACTGTAAATTAAAGTATGGGCTAGCAACACATAACTCTTTCTTCTATACATTAAATAATCACAAATTTTCGGTCAAACCATAATAGATGGTCATCTTTTACTAAAAGTAAGAAAGGTTGTTGAAAGAAACTATCACCTTAATCAATAAACAGAAACATGAAACGATCGATATAATGAGTGAAATCTGACTGACTACATGCAATTTAGTGGCACCAAATCATTACAGAATCACAAAATTGGAACGAAAATAGGTTGTTCTCCTTTGCTTGTCTTTTTCAACTCCTTTATGAGCTAAAGATGGGATGCAAAATCCCACCTTAAACTTACCCCATTAAACTTCAATGAAAGCACCATTCCTGCTGCTAATAGCATAGTAGCGTTCAAAAGTTCAATGAATAATATTTAATAATGTTGAACGGCAGAACATCTAAATAATGGTTAAAAACATCTTTCCACATTATAAGATCATCACCCTGGTTTAAACAGAAAGACATTTGAATATAAGATGCATTGACGACTTGTTTATTACCACCTAGATAAATTAACAGGTCGTACTGCCAAATAATATCGAGATACACAATAGGCAAGAACTACCTTCCCGCAAGCAAGATTAAGGACTGCATCCCCTCTTTTGGCATAAAGTTGAATCAAGACATTGTTGATCTAACATGCCAGAAAACCTTATTAGTAATGAACTATGCAGAAGAACTTTTCCCATGAATAAACTACACATACCTAATTGTTAAGTTTTTTTTAAATGAATGATAGGACTTGCTTCGCGCTCTTCAAGAGTTTGGTTAGTCCTCGCGCTGTAATGATCAGCCAACTTCCTGGCAAAGATTTTTGTACTCTCATCTTCAAGAAAATGAGTATCGCCTGACACCGGTTCAAACTTATATCAAAACGCAATAGAAAACCAATTGTAGCAAAACACTTTAGCAGCTAAAATAACAGTAAAATTCTCTAACTTTCAGGGTACTAATATAACGATGAAAACAAATGTTCTATAACCATAAAATACAAATAGAATGTCAATAATCAAGTGAGATTTGTCTTACCGAAAAAATATGAGAAAAAATACCTTCTGGGTTGTGCTCTCAGAGTTTGACCCATTCTAAGTTTCAATCACTGCATTTTAACATAGTTAGTTTAAGACCTTGGAATTAAAAAAAAATCTAAGCAATTCAGTCCATTTAAACATTTATAAAACCTCTTGCCAAGAAAAAGGAAGAAGAATTTTTCAAATAATACAAAAATATAAATTGAGAATAAGCAAAGAGAAAAAAGCAGAAAGAAAGATAGAATGGGATATAAGAATATAAATTGAGAATAAACAAAGAAAAAAAAGCTGAAAGAAAGATAGTTTGGGGGCTTTGGTTTTAGGATCTCAGCGGTTTCAAGAGGTTTTTTTTTTAAATTCTAGCAGTTATTTTGGCTTTTGAAAAGCAATTTTAGAGTGCAGTAAAAAATGAACCGTTTTTGGAGCCTTCTTTTTGTTTTTGCCTATTTTCTAGTTTCAAATAATTCTAGTAGTTATTTTGGCTTTAAGAGCAATTTTGAAGTGCAGTAAAAAATGAACCGTCTTTTGGAGCCTTTTTTTGGCCTGTTTTCTAGTTTCAAATAATTTTAAACTCCAATCTTTTTGGAGATTTGTCCAAAATATGACACTTGTTGAAATATGATTATGCCACTTGGCATTACTGTATTCTTCTGCTTCTTCTTTTATATATAGATAGATATACGCCGACATTGTATATATCCTACCTGCTATGAAAATATACCTATTATTATAAGTGAACTTTAATTTAATCTAAAGTAAAAAATTTATATAATACACAAAACTTAAGCACCCAAGGGTGTGGCCTATTGTTCAATAAAGTGGATGACAAGTTTAGGTTCAAATTCCAGTAGCAAAAAAAAAATATTAGGTGATTTCTTCCCATATATCTATCCAAATCTTGATACCTGGGTAGATAGAGTTTATACATCCAATATGTGGATTGGGAAAATATGGGAAGAGTTGTTATGCCAAACATGCAAGCAACAAGTAGCATTAATTAATTACCATAAGGTCAACGACAATATTTTATTATTGTATTATTGAGATTAATTTAAAGACGATATATCAGCCCTTTTGTCATGCAGATATTTTATCAGTTCCCTTTTCTTAAATATTAATGAAATTTAAGACTTGGTTTCCAACCAGTCATACAAGCAACTTAAAATACGAGCGAAATAATAAAGAAACAAATTGTTCAATTACTTGTACCGTGCCACAGGACATTATACATTGTGAAGGACTTAATTAGACCATAAACTAAACAAAATCAAAACAGCCCTACGACTTCTTTTGCTAAATTCTTAGTTATGTTAGCTAAGCTGTGCTATATATAAATAGAAAAAGGTCAATGGTTTCTGTTAGCATCTAATTAGTTTAAGCGCTTGTTTAAATAACTGGGATTTCATTTTCTTATCTTGCTCTGAAATATTATCTTTAACTTTTGCTTTTATTTTAACTGAGTGCAAGTCATCATAAATAATAAATATGTGGTATAGACGGTACCTTATCTCATTCTACTATTGTTTTTTTTTTTCGTTTAATGTCAAAATATGCCTTTAGGCCAATCAACAATTTTTTTCTTCTATCCAAGCATAACTTATGGCCATGTGTCTATATTTTAATTTGCTTTACTGCTGTGACTATGCTTGCGTGAGGTGAGGGTCTCTTGGAAACAGCTTCTCTATCTGCACAAGGTAGGAATAAAATCTGCATATACACTATCATCCTCAGACCCCACATGTGTCAATATACTGGGCAATGTTGTTATTGTTGTTTTTTCCAAGCATAACATATGGGATTTGACTTTTACCAATTTTTTCGTTTCTTATTTTTTGTAAACTTAACTTTGTGCTTCCAATATATTTTTACAAACTTCTTTTTCTGGGTTCGCACTTAACACAGATATAGCTTGAATAGAAGCCCCTTGACAAATTAACGATAGGGAAAAACAAATGGAACGGATAATGGTAAACAATTACCAGCTTATGGATAAATTCATGTAGTTATCATTGACATACTCACACACACAAATGTCATCGGTTAAATTTTTACGAAACGGGAGATTAGAATATATATATATATATATTACTTTCTAACATTCGTAAAATATCTGTTTGCTAAATATTAAAAGTTGTGCTTTCAAAGATTACATAAAATGACCAAGGATTTCGATTATATTTTTTGAAAAGAGGAACTATTTTTTAAAGAAAATTAATGAAAAGGAAAATAGAGAGCACCTTAGATCTTGCACATGAATACAACTAATTGCCATTTCTTTAATAGGTCAGACTATTATTGAGTCGTGAGAAAGAGTCAATGATCATCACCAAATTCTCAAACTCCAAGTTATTTATTCCTCGTGCCAGCCAAAAAAGATGTGAAGATACGAGCAATTCAAGTTACAAGCTCTCAAAAAGTCAATGAGCTTTATGTAGTAAAATATTCACAACTTGGACTTGAGTGGTACTAGGTCAAAATTATTATATATCCTCAACATATTTAAATAATAATAGTTGGACACGACTTTGCTTTGCAGTTGAATTTCACGTTCAAACAAAAATCGGCGTGACTACATCGTGTTGTTCTTCTTTATTTTCGATTTCAATGTCTATATCTATGTTTATAACAATTTTTCGTGGCTTAAAACTAAACAGTTGACCGCCAAGCTGTAATAATGCTTAAGCATAAATTCTTTCCTAGATTGGGTTCCCATTATATTTGTTTAGTCATTCCGTTAATTTTATTAGTTGAAAATTATTCCAAAGACCTCTCTCCTGGTTACCTCTTGTAATATTCACCTTTCTTATGGTTCTAAGTTATTAAACTCATCTACCTATGCTAGGAGACAAGGTGACTGAACCTCATGCTATCAAAAGAGAGATTGTTGATTTCTATAAAAGCATAATGGGATCAGCTGCTACTTCTTTGCCTGCCATCAACAGAATGTTCATGAAGAATGGTCTTACTGTATTGGGGAAAATAAATATTACACGTGGAATTAATTATGTGACTGACATGGCAAGATATATGGATCATTAAAAAAGCTACAGCTGGAGAAGAATATTAAAAAAGACATGAGTCTTAATAGGTACGAGCAAAACGTCTAAGAGACGAGAAGAAACGGTTGCTCGAGTCTCTTAGTAATTTGAAGAGGCACCGGTGGAATGAACCAAGATAATAAAAAGGACAGATTCATTGGTATTCAATTAATGAGCATGGATGATTACAAATGTTACATAATCTTCACGAAACAATTACGATTACCAATTATAACGTTTCATTAATGTCATTAGTGCTCATAATGGCTCAATCATAAAGGGGAAAAGACGTTGTACTTAGAGATGACTATATAAGGAACAGACACTACTAGAAATCCGAAAAAAAGCGACCACAAAAAGCGACCAAAGTTGGTCGCTTATAGGTCAAAAAGCGATCAAACAGGCCTGGTCGATATTAAGCTGGTCCCCTTACGAGACCAAAGTTGGTCGCTAATTAGCGACCAACTTTGGTCTCTAAGGTAAAAGGACCAAATATTCCGGGTAAAGAAAATAGCGACCAACTTTGGTCGCTTTAATATNTATATATATGTATATATTTATTCTCTCAATGCATTCTAGACTTGAAGACTATTTTCTGAAGCTTAGGGATGGATTGAACACAACTTAGAGCTCATTAAGTTTGTTTTCTGTTGGCCTCAGACTTGATTCACTTTTTAAAAGGTGGTGAAGCCCATTTGAACGCATGGAATACATTAGCAAAAAGGGGTACAATATTACCTGCAACTATTGCAACTTTAGTTCAGTATGCCATTACTTGAGAGGAAAGTGTAGTAAAGAAGTGAGATTTGAAATTTCAATGTCGTAATGAGATGATATTTTGTTCCTCAGTCGATAGTCATGATTTAATTTTATCTAATTAAGGGCTTTTATCAAGATCATCTTCGCTCATGGTGTAAAGAATGTGAAGCTGGTTCTGGTCTTAATTGACCTATATAATGTTAGGGTAACAGAAACCTTGTATACTTCTACGTTTTGGTAATGGAAACAATGCACTTTCTAATTCCTTCTAATGGAGTCTGCTTTAATTATCTTCTTGATATTCTCTGCTGGTATCATTTCTGTTCTGCTCTGCACCAAAACTAGGTCGTTTTATCTTCTAAATACTTACTATATGAATTAAGTCCACGGCAACCTTAGTGGGTGTAGTCTGACCCGTACACATTGAGAATAGATCAAACCATTACAAATTGGATTGACCTGTATCGGTCTTCCAGTATAGAAGTTGGATTGATTACAAGTTCATTTAAGGTATTTTATGAAAAGTTAACATATATAACTATTTACCCTAAAAACGGATAACAATTCACTACTAGAAATCCGGAAAAAAGCGACCACAAAAAGCGACCAAAGTTGGTCGCTTATAGGTCAAAAAGCGATCAAAAAGCGACCAAAAAGCGACCAAACAGGCCTGGTCGATATTAAGCTGGTCCCTTTACCTTAGGGACCAAATATTCCGGGTAAAGAAAATAGCGACCAACTTTGGTCGCTTTAATATTTTAATAATATAATTTTGGCGACCAAAGTTGGTCTCCACATGTAAATTACGTTTTTTTTTTAATTTATTATTAATCATAAAAAAGGGACCAACTTTGGTCTGTAAAGAAAATATTATATTTTAAAATCTGGAAAATAGAGATCAAAGTTGGTCGCTTTATTATTAATTTTTTTAATTTTTTTTTAAAATTAAGCGACCAAAGTTGGTCGCTAACTTCAAGAATTAAATTTTTTTTTTAATAATAAGCGACCAACTTTGGTCACTATATTGGTCGCTATATTTCCAGAAATTATTTTTTTTTAAATGGAATAGTGACCAAAGTTGGTCGCTTTTTGAGAAATCTGGGTTAATTAGCGACCAAGGTTGGTCGCTATTGCCCAGAAAATTGTTTTTTTTTAAGGAAAAAGCGACCAACTAGCGACCAACTAGCGACCAAAGTTGGCCGCTTTTCTTGGTATATTTTTGGCAGAAACTGCCTGTTTTGGCAGCTACACCACCTGCCAGCTTACCAAAATTCCTAAATAGGCATTTTATGCTAACAACAACAACAACAATAAACAACAACAACAATAAAAAGCAACAACAACAACAACAATAAACAACAAAAATAACAACATTAAAACCAACAAACTATAAAGTTCAATAGAACCAACACATTAAGCTAAAAAACTAAGTTAACTGTTACTACAAGCCCATTCGAAAACCGATTGTATTTGTCTAGTTGAAAGTGTATAAAAGTCAAGGATTGTTTTGTACATCATTATCAGCACCGTATGATGAACTTTCATCACCAAGACGGTATACAGAAGGGTGTACTTGTCGAGGACGGGAAGAACGATCACGGGGAGGACGGGAGGAACGAGCACGGGGAAGGCGAGCCTCTGGCGATAACTCACGAGACCGGGGAATCGGAAAACTGCCAGAAGCTAGGAGAGATTTGATCTGCTCTTGCATGCCAATGTACTGAGCATCTCTAAGCTTTTCTCTTTCCTTGGCGGCTTCTAGCTCGGATGTGAGCTTTGTCACAGTCTCCCGCATAGAGGAGAGGCTCTCCCCATCAAGTTGCTCGGCTTGCGAGGAAGTCCATATTCCTTGCATTCCACACTTATAGAGATCGAATTTCTTAGTAGGAAGCCCGTATACCTTACCCCATTTTGGACCGCCAGCAGCCTGCGTCCACATTCTTTCAGCATCCTCGTCCGAAAGTTGGATTGGCTCGCCCGACTCATTAGGTGGTTGACTGCGTATGAATTCCTCCACTTCAGCTGTGAAGCGACCCTATAAGAAAAATTACATTGAATTAGTATTTCAAAATTTATATAAAAGTAAATCAAAATACTTAATGAAAAGTGAAAACTTACATGTACAGTCGAGGCCCGGCCCTCGACCCACCTTTCTTGATCCGTCTCTTTCTTCTTTTTTACAATATGAGTCTCCTTGAATAGCTCATCTTGGTTCATCGGACGCCCCAACTTCTTTTCCTGAAAACTCATAAATTTTAGTTAATAAACAGAATAGATATACTTTGAAAATTAAAATAAAATTAAGCAATTACGTACCATTCTTCTTTTTATTGTCCCTAGGCTGATCGCACCTCCAGTGTGCAAGGATCCTCCCTTCTCAGATGCACGAGCTTTCTTTCCTTTTTCGCTCTTCTGTAAGAACTCTGCGGTAAGTCATTGCCTTGTCAAATCCTCCCATAAATTCTGAAGCAAGCAACCAGCCAGGCTTCTGACTATTAATGGAATATAATTATTTACTTTTGCTTTCTATTGATTACTTTGCTATTTCATATTCTAATATCCTTTCCTATTGCAAGAATATTAATTTTCTTGATCATCAATAACCCGAGTACTTAAAAAAAATAGGCTTTGACCGAAATTCCTATTTTTCGTTAAACAAATTGGTTCCATTACTGGGAGTCTCATAATCTTTTCACTTTCTAAATTCATTCTTCTGTCAAAAAAATCATGTCGAATGTCAACGACAATAACCAACAAAACCTACAAAACCAACAAAATCAGAAACATCAGTTGAACCAGCAAAATCAGCTAGAGAATGGAACTCCAGTCCCTTCACCACGAAACTCTCCTCGACAGTTCCGAGAAGGGTCGCTTGACAGATCAGTATCACATACGAATGACTAACGTGGGGATGATCAAGCTATCGATGAAGCATTGAAGCAATTAATCGCAGAACAGGTCAACAATGCTCTTCAAGCTTTTGTTAATGGGTTGCCAACTGTACCACCAATTCCGCCTCCAAACAACACCGCAACCATGGAGAATCCACGCTCAGGACTCGCTAATTCAGGCAGCGGAGGAACTCCCAACGAATCTCGCAATGGAGGGTCAGGTATCCCAGTTAATTCTGATTTACAAAGTTTAGTACTCCCTCCGTTTCATATTAAATGAGGTACTTTCCTTTTTAGTCTGTTCCAAAATAAATGACACATTTCTAAATTTGGAAATAATTCAACTTTAAACTCCTCATTTTACCCATTTTACACTTAATGAGAAGCTTTTATAACCACACAAAAGTCATGGCCCCACAAAGCTTTACCCCTTAAGCTTTTAAGACCACAAATTTCAAAAGTTTTTTTTTCCTTAAACTCCGTGCCAAGTCAAACTACCTCATTTAACTTGAAACGGAGGGAGTACTAACTTTGCAGAAACAGCTCAAGGAGCAGAACGATCGCATAGAACAGATACCTGGTGTTCCACCTATAATCAAAGGAGTGGATATGGATAAATATTCTCAACAACCCTGGAAGCCAAGTGCCGCTCCTTTGCCTATTCCAAAATATTTAAGATGCCCGATATCCCAAAGTACGATGGGACAACCGATCCACGAGATCATGTAACTGCATTTACAGCTGGCGTGAAGGTCAACAACTTGACTAAGCAAGAGATTGAATCAGTGCTGGTCACAAAATTCGGTGAAACACTCACGAAGGGAGAACTAACATGGTATTCTCTTTTACCTGAAAATTCCATTGATTCTTTTGCTGAGCTTGCAGATACATTTATAAAAGCACACTCGTCAACTCAAAAAGTTGAAAAAAGGATGGAAAGGACATACGGAGCTACTCAGGGAATTTGTAGATAGGTTCTAGCGTGAAAGAATGATGTTGCCACGTGTACCTGACAATTGGGCGGCTATGGCATTTGCAAGTAATTTAAATGAAAAAAGCTCAGAAGCCACGAGGAGACTCAAAGAAAGCTTACGAGAATTCCCTGCAACAACTTGGAATGATGTTTACAATAGGTACAACATGAAGCTGTGGATAGAAGAAGACACTATCACTCAGTCCCGGAGAGATGAAAGAGTAAGTTCGAGGTGACCAGAAACTGAAAAAAGGTTCGGCAAGAATAGGTACGAACCTTACATCAGACCAGCAGGAAGGGATTCACGTTCAAAATAAGAGAACCCGAGGTATGATTCCAGATCAAGGGACAGAGATTTGGGTTCGTCGTCCAGGTTCGAAAAGGAGCGAGACACGCGAGATACGCGTGACAACGATAGAAGTTCAAAAGCAAAGATTGGTGGTTATAGTTTCAGTGTTAGTACGTCTGAGTTGGTAGCTATTATAGTTTCAGTGTTAGTACGTCTGAGTTGGTAGCTGTTTTAAGAAGCATGGGAGACAAAGTGCGGTGGGCCAAAGGAAATGAGATCGAACCCAAATAGAAGAAACCCCGATTTCTGGTGCGAGTATGATCACCGTCACAAAACAGACTGCTACAAGGTGAAGTAGAGCACTTATTAAAACAAGTCTACTTAACCAATTTGTTTAGTGAGAAGGGTAAGCAATCATATATGAAGAATAGACAGGAGCCACCAAAACCTCCATCACCTAAAAGAACAGTTAATGTCATAAGCGGAGGGGAGGAAGTGAATGGCGTAACATATACGGCTGCAAAGAAGATGTCAAAAATTACAGTCACCCACGGGAAGCGAGTTCGCCAAGTTTTGGAAGAAGATAATATAACATTTGATGATGCAGATGTAGATGGCGTGTTGATCCCACACAATGATGCACTGGTAATATCCTTACTTGTATATGGTACTAATGTGAAATGAGTTTTGATTGATCCAGGTAGCTCTATAAATATCATTCTTTTAAGAGTGGTAAACGAGATGCAAGCTGATGACAAATTGGTACCCAAAGCACGTACCTTATCTGGATTTGACAACTCAAGCGTTGTTACAAAAGGGGAGATAGTGCTCACCACATTCGCAGAAGGAGTAGTCAAAGATACAAAATTTTAAGTGTTAGATATGAACATGGCGTTCAATATGATCCTTGGCAAACCGTGGATTCACGACATGGATGTTGTTCCATCTACCTTACACCAGGTTATCAAGTTCCCTTCGCAATGGGGAATAAGGCAAATCCGTGGTTATCAACAGGCTTTTAGAAACATTAAATCAGTGGCAGATTCAAGCATAAAAAATGACGTTGCAGGTGAAAAATAGCAATTATAGAATTCAGTTGAGGATATAGCAACACAAACCAAAACTGTAGATGGACAAACGGATGTAGACTCAAGGCTTGATACTATTCAAGAGCCAGAAGAGAATGAAAACATCAAAACAACAATTGAGGAGCTGGAAGAGGTGGTGCTGTTTATACATTGGCCGGACAGAAAAGTATACGTCGGCACCAACCTGAGCCCAGAGATGAAAGGTAAGTTAATTGAATTCTTAAAAGCTAACGCAGATTGCTTTGCTTAGTCGCATTCAGATATGACAGGTATACCACCGGAGGTGATGACCCATAAACTGAATGAAGATCCAACGTATCCACCTGTCAAACAGAAGAAAAGGAAGCAAGGATCCTTCAAAAACCAAGTGATTCAAGATGAGGTACAAAAACTTTTAAAAGTCGGGTCTATCCGTAAGGTAAAATATCCTAATTGGATAGCTAATACTGTAGTGGTACCCAAAAAGAATGGTAAGTGGCGAGTTTGTGTAGACTATACTTACTTGAACAAAGCTTGTCCTGAAGATTCTTTTCCATTACCACACATAGATCAACTAATTGATGCTACTGCAGGACATGAGTTGTTGAGTTTTTTAGATGCCTATTCAGGATATAATCAAATAAAAATGGATCCTTCAGATGAGGAAAAAAATTCCTTTATTACAGACAGAGGGACTTACTGTTATAAAGTTATGCCTTTAGGCCTAAAGAATGCTGGAGCCACGTACCAAAGGCTAGTCACGAAGATGTTTCAAGAACATCTGGGAAAAATCATGGAGGTTTATATCGATGATATGCTAGTCAAGTCACAACAGGCGGGGGATTATATCCAACATTTATCAGACAAGTTTCAGATTCTCCGCAAATTCAATATGAAGTTAAATCCAGAGAAGTGTGCATTTGGCGTGTCTTCAGGTAATTTTTTAGAGGTTTCCTTGTTTCTAATCGAGGAATTGAAGTAAATCCAGCGCGGATTAAAGCCATCGAGGAGATACTGGATATACTCACGAGTAAAAAGAGGTGCAGAGGTTGACAGGTAGGATAGCAGCATTGGGGAGATACTGGATCCACCATTTCTAGCTAAACCAAAAGACGGAGAGAAACTACTCATCTACCTCGCTGTTTCAGAAGTGGCGGTAAGTGTTGTATTAGTTTGGGAGGACAAAGGTAAACAATCTCCAATTTATTATGTTAGCAAATCTTTATTAGATGCTGAACTCGATAGCCTCATTTAGAAAAACTTGCCTTAGCATTAATAATGGCATCTAGAAAGTTGAGGTCATATTTTCAATGTCACCCTATCTCTGTAGTGACCGCTTACCCCTTACGAAATATATTGCATAAGCAAGAATTATCAAGTAAACTAGCCAAGTGGGCTATAGAACTAAGTGAATATGATATCACGTATCAACCCAGAACTGCAATAAAATCACAGGTTTTAGCATATTTCGTGGTAGATTTTAGCCCAGGGATGGTAACAGAAGCACAAAAAGAACTGCAGGTATTTAACGGGTCTAATCCAGGTACTTGGATCCTATTTACCGATGGCTCTTCGAATGTTAAAGGAGCGGGTTTAGGCATTGTTTTAATCTCACCTACGGGAGAAACTATAAGGCAAGCCATAATGTACCATCCTCTTACTAATAATGAAGCAGAATATGAAGCTGTGATTGTAGGTTTAGAATTGGCACGGGAGCTCGGAATAGAGCATGTCATAATCAAAAGCGACTCGCAGCTTATAGTTAATCAAATGCAGGGGACTTATATAGCTAAAGATGAGAGGATGCAACAATATCTGGAAAAGTCACGAGATTTGATCAGGCAATTCAAATCTCGGTAAATTGTGCAGATACCCAGGGAAGAAAATGTCGAAGCAGACGCGTTGGCTAATCTTGCATCTGCCGTAGAAGTAACAAATGAAGAAAATGCTTCCGTAATACATTTGTTTCATTCAGCACTCGACCAAGATAAAAACGAGGTAAATTTCAATAATTTAACCCGGGATTGAAGAAACGAGATCATCAATTTTTTGCTGTACAGAATACTACCTGAAGATAAGAAAAAGGCTCAGGCACTGCGACAAAAAGCTGCCCGTTATTATTTGGATCGAGGCAATTTATATCGAAAAATGTTCGGTGGTCCTTTAGCAAGGTGTCTCGGACCTTCTCAAACGGATTATGTGATGAGAGAAGTACATGAAGGACATTGTGGAAATCACGCAAGAGAAAGATCCCCGGTAAAAACTCTAATTAGAGCAGGGTATTACTGGCCAAAAATAGAAGAAGAGGCAGAAGATTTTGTGGCCAAATGTGACAAGTGCCAAAGATATGGTAACAACATGCGTCGACCAGCAGAGTTATTACATCTGATTGTTGCACTGTGGCCTTTTATGAAGTGGGTGATGGAGTGGGTCCACTACCACAAGCCAAAGGAAAGGTACGATTTTTACTAGTACTCACTGATTATTTTACTAAGTGGGTAGAAGCAGGTGCCTTCAAACAGGTGCGAGAAAAAGAAGTCAGGGACTTTATTTGGCGAAAAATCATATGTCGGTTCGGGGTTCCAAAAGAAATCATGTATGATAATGGACCGCAGTTCATAGGTGCGAAAATCACAGAATTCTTTCAGAGTTGGCAAATTAAAAGGATTACTTCAACATCTTATCATCCTGTGGCCAATGGACAAGCTAAATCAACAAACAAAATTATTATTAATAACTTGAAGAAAAGGCTAGAAGAGTCAAAAGGTAAGTGGCCAGAAGTGTTACCTGGAGTCTTGTGGGCTTACCGAGCAACATCAAAAACAAGTACGAGAGAGGCACCATTTTCACTTGTATGCGGTGCTGAAGCCTTAATTCCAGTTGAAATAGGTGAACCAAGTACGAGATACACCCAAGCAATCGAAGAGTCAAATGAGGAGGAGATGCGAGTAAATCTCGATTTGCTTGAAGAAAGGAGAGAAACAACTTTGATAAGGATGGCTGTGCAGAAACAAATTATTGAGCGATATTACAATCGGAAAGCTCATCTTAGGTACTTCAAGATTGGGGACTTCATACTTAAGAAAGTTTTTCAATCAACAAAAGCGGCCAATGAAGGAAAGTTGAGTCCAAATTGGGAAGGACCCTACAAGATTCGAGGTATCGCCGGAAAAGGTGCTTACGAGTTAGAAACCATGGATGACAAGGTTCTAGCCTCAAGTTGGAATGCTGTTCATTTGAAGAAGTACTATTTCTAAGCAAAAGAAATACCCACGGTCACGTATCGTTCAATTATGATTGTCGTGCCCCCTTTTTCCTTCGCGGAGTTCGGGTTTCGACATTCTTTGGGACAACTCATTTCCTTTTGAGAATTGGGTATGGAATTTGAAGAGTCGTCACCTAACGAATTTAAGGTGCGTTAGGGAACCTAAGCAAATAACTCATAAACCGGTTTGCATAACCAGAGATTGGGTAAGGGCTCGAAATAACCTTGAGGGGAAGGTGTTAGGCACCCCTCGAGGTCCACAACGGTGGGTCCCGGCCAAACTCGAATCAGGTGAATTAGTCTTATAAGCAAACAAAGCAATTTAGACAAATAGATATTACGTTTAAAACTAGGAGTAAAAGGGGTCCTAGGTTTTTTAGCCTATAGGATCACTTCTGTGCAACACTTGGTAATCGTCCCCAAGTTTGGGTGCTACACATAGCATTAGCGCACAGGTCATCATATCCTTTACTACCCGATTACCCTCCCCTTAATTATTGTTACCTAAGCGCTCTAATAGTATCCAGTACGTGCCTTATGCGTGCATTACCTGTCCCTTGCTTGTGGCCCTGGAGGTGTTTAGGACCTCTATTTAAGGAAGTTCTAGACTCGCCTACGTTGTTTAAAAGGGAGAAAACTAAGCGTCAAACAAAAGTCAGATAGGACTATCACATAAAGATGCAATTAAAGGCTCATATTTACCTCCACAAATTGACAAGCAATTGCATGCCTCAAACAAACAGTTTTTAAACGATTTAAAAGTCCTATAGGAGGATATCTAGATGAGCACAACATATGCATCAACTTTATTAAAGTGGGGCAGTAAATACCTAATCAGTTTGCCTACTAATTTTATTACTTCTTAAATCTGGGCAGTTTCAAGCAGCAGGAAAATAGCAGTTTTAAAAAACCCAGAACTCAATCAACCTACAAGATTTCCTAGATGATAACCGGACAGGATTTTTATAAACCGGGTGTCTAAGCTGTAAACTGATTACTGATTTTAGCGGCTGATTTTATCTTAAACCGTGTAGGCATGATTTCTAAGTGCAGAAGCTGATGTTACGCCTTGCAGTATTACATTACGGTGATGTTACACTCGCAGTATTAAGTTACGACAATGTTGCACCCTGTAGTATTGTACGTTGAATTTGTCGTAAGGTAATTGACATCAGTCCAAGAAAAAGATTATTTGGAGATTATAAGGATTATAAGTGATGAATAAATTCGTGAAGGTGAGAGGGGAAGCAAGTCGAAGAAAATGAATTTCGTTGAAATTTGGCATTTTGGGATAAAATATGGCCCGAGCTAAAATACTCGATATTTATGGACTAGTACCATACAAGTTACCGCATGACCATGATAGTAAGGTGTATAAGGTATGTGAAAAGTGAGTAATATTTTAAGAAAGTGGGAATAATTCACAATTATGCGGGTAATTAATTAATTACCGGATAGCGAGTGGCAGCAAACTAATACACCAACCGTATGACTCTTAGTCATAATTCATGACTAAGAGTCATTTTTGTATAGGTGGCAACCTCATTTGCCTTCTAACGTTTTGAGTGCAAATAAGATTCCTTTATAAGATTTTTAGGAAATCTTCAAGATAATTATTCATCCACTGAACCTAACAAATATCTTCAGAGAATGTGTGTAACAATTCTTCCTCCTTCCGAGTTCTTCATTAGGATATATTGTATCAAATTGGAGTTGCAAAAGAAGACGAAAGAAGCCAAAATCACGCTTGATTGATTATTTTCAATACAAACCAGATTCTAGTAACGTGATTCTTCAACCAATCCAACGAGAATTGTTAATGCTTTAGCAATGTAAAATATTGCGATTCTAAGGGAGTGCGGTGCAACCTTTTCCAAGAATATTATACGGACTTTTCCCTACTCCAGGTATGTTAAGGCTATCCCTTTTTTCATTTTGGCATGATCCATACGATACAAATAAAACGAGCAAAATACGCAACTTTCATAAATGACTATATTCATAGAAATACTAGGGGTGTCTATATTCTTGATTCCTCATGTGGATTATTATTATATATTCTGTTCATGGGTCTCAGAAAAATACATATTTGATAAAGCTTATCTGAAATGTATATGGATTTTTGTGGCATTTCAAGAAAATCTTATTAACGTATTTCTTATGCATTTCATGCATTTATACATGTACATTGACCCATGACCAGATGGCGCTATATACACGTATATATATATATATATATATATATATATATATATATATATATATATATATATATATGGGATATGGGAAAAGGTTACGACATTATATACGCACCACCACCTGATCAGCTGGTATACGTTCATGATTTGCCCACAGTGGTCGAGATGATTTGATGGGATGCCCTCAGAGGCTTGATGATGTTATGAACACATGTACCTATGCACGACATGACATTCATACGCATATGCATGACACTATAAGTATTTCATGATTTACAGAGTTATCCAGACTTACAGGTTGAGTCATTTACTCTATGTTTCTTCCATGTCTTTTATGAACTTATTTATGTGCCTTACATACTCGGTACATTATTCGTACTGACATCCCTTTTTGCCTGGGGATGCTGCGTTTCATGTCCGCAGGTCCTGATAGACAGGTCGAGAGCCCTCCAAGTAGGCTATCAGCTCAGCGCAAGATGTTGGTGCACTCCATTTGCTTCAGAGTTGCTTGATTGGTTAGTATGATTTAGACGGGTATTGTTTGGTATGGCGGGACTCTGTTCCTACCTTTATAAAAATTATGTATTCTTAGAGGCTTGTAGACAGATTTCATGTACGTAAAAGATTGTATGGCCTTGCCGGCCTATGTTCAGTACGCGAGTTGTTATTTTGGCCTTATAGGCCCGTACTTCATATGTATAAGTTTGTATTTCCTCATGCTTTACTCCGGTTCATTTACCTATGATAGAATAATATGAAAGTTATGCTACGTTGGTACTCGGTTGAGTAAGGTACCGGTTGCCCGTCACGGCCCATCGGTTTGGGTCGTGAGAAAAGTGGTATCAGAGCAGTTCTGTCCTAGGCAGTCTACAAGCCGTGTCTAGTAGAGTCTTGTTTATGGGTGTGTCGTGCACCACACTTATAAGTAAGAGGCTACAGGACATTTAGGACTGTCACTCTTTCTTCTTACTCTAGATCGTGTGGTAGAGCTCAGTTGTAAGAATTCAGATTCCTAACTTCTATTTTATTCGTAATAAGACGATACCTATATCCAGAAAGACGGTTTGTAAAAGACATGGCTATGGAAGAGTTGAGCCAGAGGAACTCGACTTTGCGTCATGCTTATGATAAGTAAATGTGAGGTCTTTAGCAGATCATGGGTGTACTGAAAGGTGTAAGCTTCCTGATAAGAAGCCTTAAGGCAAGAATGCCTATCCACCTTTATGGTAAAAGACAATGAGATATTAAGAAGATAAATACAAGTTTCAACAAGCAAAAGAAGCAAGATGAAGAAGGGTACGAGGCGCCCAGTTAATGAAGGTTAACAATGTTTATAATTCAGGCAGAGGAACATAAGCTTATTGAGTTATATTCAACAGTAACAGAGGTATGTACAATTGACCACACCCATTTCAGTTATGCCCTGTGGGGGCTAACAGGTATAGTTAAAGGAAGGACGGGAAGTCAAGATCTGGCTGGGTTAGGGTAACCCAAATTGGTGAATGGATTGCTTGCGTTAGTTGACATTGACGAAGGATATTGCAAATGTGCTAATAGATCTCCTTGTGAGACACCCAGATGGTGCACTCTAGAATATTACAATTAGATGTGAATATTAGCATGATAAAAAAAAATTCAGATGATAGGCACTGAAAGCCTGGAAGGGATAAATATTACCTTAGCATGACTCTCGTCCCAAGTAGAGCGAGGAAGTTGAGCAACCCGAAGAGTCGATGAATGAAGCAAGGAGAGCTAAAAGCAAAAGAATGTCGTGTTGAAGTTTTCACAAGAAAAGGGATATGCAAAAATATTAGCAGAGTAATGAGAAGAGAGATAAGGAAGCATTATGAATAAGGTGTGATACATGGATAACGATGGTAGGAAAAAAAAGGAAGAAGAAATGACAGTATCACAGAGTCTAGTCAAGTGAATGAAGAGACGAGAAGTGACAGGTCTTAGGACAACAAAAGAGTATATGCCATAAAGTCATATCCTCATTTCAAGAAATAAGTTCGTGACTCTAACGTGATTACCAGAAGGGAGAATTAAACCCCAGAATAATAGAAATCAGTATGGGCTGGTGAACAAGATAAACTAAACTTGAATTAGGGACTGAGTGATTTGATAACGGTTGGCATCATGAGAATTTCAAATTGCTTTCTGGCGATAATAGAATGGCCAACAAAAGAAGATTCATGAGAAATTTAGAGAATGGTCATTCAGGAAGACGCTTCCCTAAAGCAAGCAATGTGAGCAAAGTTAAGCTTAAGCGACTGTATGTGCCAGTTACACTAAGTGTCAATATCGCGAGTGAGGAATTTTGTTATCCTTGTTACAAAAGGATTACCGCAAGTGAGTAAGGGTCATTGATGATGTGAAAGGACGCCAAAGATGAAGAGGAAAAACATCTATAGGCAGGTTGTCATAGCTCCAAGTCTTAGTACTCCCCTAAAGGGGGGAATATGGAATGATAAAGGAAGAATGCGATAAAAATGAGAAAGGGATGAGATTGCAATTATCCAAATATTACAGATATGCTATGATTCTAGGACGTTATGTAAGCACTAAGTCAAAAAAAAAGGGGGAAGTAAGGTTTCCTGCCCGGGATGTTATTGATAGATAAGGAGCCAGCACGTGAGGTAAGTTAAGACAAGGAAATAACCCAAGAAAGATTACGCAGAATATGGATATGAGAATGGGCCTACGAGTAAATAGTAGTTGATTCAGGAAGAGCCTAGTCATGACTAAACAAGAAGTTACAGACAAATCAGCAGATCATGCAAGATAAATGTAGTAAACCCCAACATGGAGAATTTAGCCTCGTAGTAATGTCATTATAATACTTGAGATATATTCAAATAGGAGTCGGGGTAGTTAAGGTACCGTATGAGTGTTAAGGGGATAAAAGAATGTGCCACTGGGAAGGCAATTAAAATATCAGTTCAGAAGAAACCCTACAAGCACAAGGGCACGGAGGTAAGCAACTACGGATAATTATAGGCAAGGAAGGACATCAAAAGGTCCGTAATAAGATCGCAGCTTTACGAGGGTCAAGGTTTCTCCCTAAGTACTACAACGAAAGACTAGCTGAGGAAATAAGGAAGAAGGCTTCAACTTAAGCAGGAGTTGCACGAAAACTTTGGCATGTGTGGGCACTAAGATGAGCTAAGTATGGACGCAACAAGGGGGCAAAAAGACCACGAAAAGTAATAGCTTACCTTGAAAGAAAGCTAAGATGGAACGAAAGAAATTATTCGATCAATGATCCAGAGTTGGTTACATTACGAACGCACTTAAGGGTTCGGAGTTTTATACATGCAGCATATACAGTCGTAGAAGATTCTGGTATACGTTAAAAGAAATAATTGAGCCCAGGTCATAAATGAAGGATTAACTTGTTAAAGGATCGTATCATGCATATTCCTCAGCGCCCATGAATGGCTAAACAGAATAACCATACCATGAACCCCAGAGCAGGAGATAATTTAAGTCGACATAAAGTCCGATCAGAAGAAGGAGGAAACTAAAGAGTTACACCACCCAAGTAAATCAGAAGTTTGATTATTGGACCCAGAAAAATAGAAACATCGTGATCGAGAACATTGTAGGATCTCCCTTAAAATTAGAGGTACGAGAGAGATAGTACAACAAAACCCTACACCTCCGCAGAACATCCCGAAACCACAGAAACAACCCGCTCCCCACCAGAACTGCAACACATGTCACACTTCAAACAACACCCCGCTCCTCGTTCCCGAACCACTAAACACAAATGATCATCCCCACCATACCCCCATCTATGTGGAAACCATGCCACAATATACTCAACCTATCTCAAGCACACCGGAGTCTGACGACAAAGACTCTCTCATCAAGAACCTGGCCGTAGAACTTAAGAAACTGACTAGCCGAGTTCAGGGTTTTGAAGGAAACAAAGGTATTGAGGGGCTGAATTATGAGGACCTTTGCATTCAGCCAGACGTCGAACTTCCCGAGGGGTACAAACCTCCCAAGTTCGAGATGTTTGATGGCACAGGAGATCCCAGGGTCCATTTGAGGACATACTGCGATAAGCTGGTCGGAGTCGGAAGAGATGAAAAGATTTGCATGAAGCTCTTTATGAGAAGTTTGAAAGGTGATACTCTATCTTGGTACATTAGCCAAGACCCCAAGAAGTGGACAAGATGGGTAGAAATGGCGTCCGATTTCATGGACAGATTCATATTCAACACGGAGAATGCGCCAGATGTATTCTACATCCAGAATTTGAAGAAGAAACCCACGGAGACATTCCGCGAGTATGTTACTCGTTGGAGATCAGAGGCTGCTAAGGTCAGGCCGGCCTTGGAAGAAGAACAGATGAACAGGTTTTTCGTCCGAGCTCAGGATCCACAGTATTATGAGAGGTTGATGTTGATCGAAGGCCAGAAATTCTCCGACATNTAAGGTTTAAAGTTACGGTACGACGTCGTGGGTGGGGGGGTATGGTCTTAACCCTTTTGTTTTGCAGAAAATGGAGAACAAGGTCCCCGACTTCGGTATGGTCAGTATACCCTCACTTTTGCTGACCTGGTAGAGGAATCTCCCATCAAGTGACCAAATCAATGAATGGAAAGAGAGGGTTACCAAGGCTAGTGAGAAGCTGGAATATCTGGAATAATGTCTGCTGGAGTTGGAGGGAAAAGTGAGGAAAAGAGTCACTGATTGCCAGAACGCTGAGGGAAACGAAGGAGAACGACTGGCAAAGGCATTTTTACGAGTGAACCTACACGAGCTGGAGGATTTGATCAACGAGAGCATTCAACCTGCAGAAGGTCCTTCAGGGACCAAGTAGTTAGGAGTCTTTTGCTTTAAAATGTAATAAGGCCAATTGCCATTAGTGACATTTTACTTTCTGCAATTTTAGTGTCGTTTTGGGGATTCGTCTTATTTTTTATCAATAAAATGAGGCATTTAGCATTATAAGTTCTCCAAATCAACTTGTCGCTAGGCCTACCTCAGGCATAACGAGGCACCCAATTCAGGAGACGATTTATATTTTTGCACTATGTGTTTAAATATTGCAACGTTTTTTTTCATAACCCTCACTAACTTGCTACCTTTTTTGTTTTTACTTTCATTTTATTCCCCTCCCCCCAAAAAGGTTAGTTCGTGCACTCTAGCATCATCATCCTACTCCACAAGATCTAAGGGCCCTCCACCTCTTCCTCCTCCAAGTCCTATCAGAAACAAGAGCAAAGCAAAAATGGAAGACTTGAACAACGTCAAGAAGGAGAACTCAGTTGAAAGGGTAGAGGTTCCTCAGGGTATGCAGGTGTCCAAGGAAAGTGCCACGCAACTCGAACAGAAGTTACTGAAATTTCAGGAAGAATTGGACCAAGTTCGGAACTTGGCAAACTTGTCATTTTCCCTCACTACCCCAGACGTCAACTTCCCCAATTCTCAAAATCCTATACCTCCACAGAACATACCGAAACCACAGAAACAACCTGCTCCCCATCAAAATTGCAACACATGTCACACTTCAAACAACACCCCGCTCCTCATTCCTGAACCACTAAACACAAATGATCATCCCCACCATACCCCCATCTATGTGGAAACCATACCATAATATACTCAACCTATTTCAAGCACACCGGAGTCTGATGACAACTCAAGAAGCTGACTAGCCGAGTCGAGGGTGTTGAAGGAAACAAAGGTATCGAAGGGCTGAATTATGAGGACCTTTGCATTCAGCTAGATGTCAAACTTCTCGAGGGGTACAAACCTCCCAAGTTCGAAATGTTTGATGGCACAGGAGATCCCAGGGTCCATTTGAGGACATACTGCGATAAGCTGGTCGGAGTCGGAAGAGATGAAAAGATTTGCATGAAGCTCTTTATGAGAAGTTTGAAAGGTGATGCTCTATCTTGGTACATTAGCCAAGACCCCAAGAAGTGTATAAGCTGGGTAGGAATGGCGTCCGATTTCATGGATAGGTTCAGATTCAATACGGAGAATGCGCCAGATGTATTCTACATCCAAAATTTGAAGAAGAAACCTACGGAGACATTCCGCGTGTATGCTACTCGTTGGAGATCAGAGGCTGCTAAGGTTAGGCCGGCCTTGGAAGAAGAACAAATGAACAGGTTTTTCGTCCGAGCTCAGGATCCACAGTATTATGAGAGGTTGATGTTGATCGAAGGCCAGAAATTCTCCGACATCATCAAGCTAGGAGAAAGGATTGAGGAAGGCATTAAAAGTGGTATGGTCACTAATTTTGAGGCATTGCAGGCTACCAACAAGGCTCTACAGTCTGGTGGCACGTCCAAGAAAAAGGATGTGAGTGCCGTGATGGTTGCACAGAGAACGAAATCCCCAGTAAAATACCAAGCTTACCCAATACCTCCTCTCACATATCAACCCATCCCTAATTACCAAGCACCTTCGCCCTCTTACCAAATTCCACCACCGACTTACCAATCATCTCCATCCCCCACATATCCACCTACATCGCCAAGATATTCCCAACCCGCACCCGTCTACCAAGCCTATAATGCTCAGCCCCCTCACTATCAATCTCCTCCCGCCCGCCAAAACTTCCCTAGACCACGCCCTAATTTCGACCGTAGACCTCCCAAGCAATACGCCGCCATCGCCGAACCAATTGACCAGCTATATGAAAGGCTCAAAGCTGTTGGTTACGTCACCCCAATCCCTGCCATAACTCCAGAAAATCCTTCCCAATGGGTCAACCCGAGCAAAACCTGTGCATACCATTCCGGCATGAAGGGGCATACCATTGATGAATGCCGATCTCTGAAGGATAAAATCCAAGCCTTAATTGACAACAAGATCATCCTGGCGAAAGAGCCTGCTCCCAATGCTCGCAACAATCCCCTGCCTGATCATAAGGGTGGAAGCGTTCACATGATCGAGGTAGAAGATGATTGGGACCCCAAAGGGTCGATTGGATTAATTGCCGAAGGTGACGAGCCCAAGAAATCAACAATCACACTGAATCCGATTGTGGTCCAGATTCAGCCTTCTGGGGATGCTGAAGTAAACATGTCCGTACCCCTCGAGCTTGAAACACCGTCATCCACAAAGACCACAGAGCCAATTAAGGTTGAGTTTGGGTCTCCAAAGGCACCTGTACCATTTGAAGTTATTGTGTTACCTCCCATAGGCGAGGGTACCCATTCCTGTAGCAATGTCAGCCATAACACCGTTCCATACACAGGCCGTTCCTTGGGATTACACCGCCGAGGCGAGAAGAAAAGGGAAGTCAAGTTCGGGGAAGCCGTTGCGGCACAGGGTATGACGAGAACCGGTAGGGTTTATACTCCGGAGCATTTAGTTGACTCAAGTAAGCAGGCTCCTGGACGGCCTATTGAAACTGGGTCCGATGATCTCTGGAGGAAGATACAAGCAAAAGAGTACTCAGTCGTTGATCGACTGAATAAAACACCGGCACAGATCTCCATCCTGGCTCTGCTGCAAAGCTCCGAGGCCCATAAGAATGCCTTGTTGAAGATACTGAGTGAGGCATATGTACCCAGCAACATAACTGGAGGAGAAATGGCGAACATGGTAGGGCAGATATTGGAGAGTCATAAAATCACTTTCCACGAGGATGAGTTTCCCCCAGAAGGGTTAAGCAACAACAAAGCGTTCCACATCACTGTGCAACGTGAAGACTATTTCATCACCAGGACTTTGATTGACGGAGGGTCCAGCCTAAATATTTGCCCATTGGTGACTCTCAGAACATTGGGGAAGAGCCTGCATGAGATCAAGGTTGGGGCCATCAACGTCAAAGCCTTCGATGGTTCCCAAAGGTCCACTATTGGGGAAATCAGTTTGTGTCTGCGAATGGGACCGACTTGGTTCGACGTTGACTTTCAAGTGATAGACATCCCAACATCTTACAACTTACTAGTGGGACGACCTTGGATCCACACCGCTGGAGCTGTAGCATCAACCCTGCACCAGGCATTGAAGTTCGAGTGGAATCACCAAGAGGTGATTATTCATGGCGACGGTAGTAATCCCATATACAGTCGTCAGACCATCCCAGCAATCGGAGGAAGAAGGAAGATAGGCGGAGAAACCTACCATCACATTGAGCGAGTCAACACCGTGGACAAGGACAAGTGGTGGGATAACAAGATCGAAAGTATACTGAATTGGTGTGGATACGAGCCTAGCAAGGGACTTGGCAAAAACCTCCAGGGAATCGCCAAACCCATCAATCTGAAAAAACATGGTACCACTTTTGGTTTGGGATACGAGTACACCTGGGAAGAATTCTAAGACTGGTCGCCACCATGGCGCAGTCCCTACTACCCACTGGAGCATCCGATACCTTGCCTGGAGCAGACTTTCCAGCCAGCAGATGTCATATATGGGCAGAAGAAGAGGAAGCATTAGCAGCAATGAGGAACTTGTTCCTGGAGGATGATAATATGGACTATTGTGTCATTTTCGAGGAGGAGGGGGAGGAAGGCCCTTCCATACAAGCCGTGAGCCGAGGAGCGCGCCTCAATAATTGGTCCATCAGAACCACCAAGGCCTGGAAAGCTTCGGGGTAGGAAGGCTGAACAAAGCACTATGCATTATCTTTTACTTTTTCGCTAGTTGATTTCCTTTCCGCACTTTCTTTAAATTTCGAAAAGAGCTCCGATATTCGAAACAATTATGGAATTTATCAAAGTATTTCAGTTTCTTATAAATCTTGCTCTTATTATTTTTTCTATCATTTACTTTATTTACACAGCATTACTATTACTTATCTTGATGAACCGACGAATGTGACATGCGACGAGATAACGCAACAAATGGATATAGACTCAGAAGAGGATGATATACCAGAAGAGGTTGAGAACTTTGAGAATAGGCCTAAGTCTAACTTGGATGAAACTGAGGTTGTCAACTTGGGGGATACAGAGAATGTCAAGGAAACGCGCATCAGTGTTCACCTGTCACCATCAGAAAGGGAAGAGTACACAGAATTCTTAAAAGAATATGAGGACTTATTTGCCTGGTCGTATGATGATATGACCGGTCTCAGTACATCTATTGTAGCTCACAAACTGCCAACAGATCCGACATGTCCGCCGGTAAAGCAGAAGCTCAGAAAGTTCAAGCCAGACATGAGTTTGAAAATCAAGGAAGAAGTCACCAAACAAGTCAAAGCCAAGGTTCTCAAGGTAGTGGAGTATCCAACATGGTTAGCCAACATTGTGCCAGTGCCGAAGAAGGACGGGAAGGTCAGAGTCTGTGTCGACTATCGGGATCTCAACCGGGCCAGTACGAAAGACGACTTCCCCTTGCCGAACATACACATCCTGATTGACAACTGCGCCAAGCACGAGTTGCAGTCATTTGTCGATTGTTTTGCTGGGTATCATCAGATATAGATGGACGAAGAAGACGCGGAGAAAACGGCTTTCATTACACCGTGGGGGATGTATTGTTACAAGATGATGCCGTTTGGATTAAAGAATGCTGGGGCCACCTACATGAGGGCCATGACTACTATTTTCCATGACATGATACACAAAGAGATCGAGGTGTATGTAGACGATGTCATCATCAAATCCAAGAAAGCCGCTGACCACAGGGAAGATCTGAGGAAGTTCTTTAACAGATTGAGAAGGTACAACTTGAAACTGAATCCCGCCAAATGTGCATTCGGGGTTCCTACCGGGAAACTGCTTGGGTTCGTCGTAAGTCGACGAGGGATAGAACTAGATCCATCAAAGGTTAAGGCCATTCAAGACTTGCCACCGCCAAAGAACAAGAAAGAGGTTATGAGTTTCCTGGGGAGACTCAACTACATCAGCCGGTTCATAGCTCAGTCCACTGTCATTTGTGAACCAATCTTTAAGATGTTGAAGAAGGACGCCGCCACTAAATGGACTGATGATTGTCAGAAAGCCTTCGACAGAATCAAGGAATACCTGTCAACGCCGCCAGTTCTGGTTCTGCCCGAACCGGGTAGACCGCTATTGCTCTACCTTGTAGTACTGGATGGGGCGTTCGGTTGTGTTTTGGGACAACATGACAAAACGGGGAGAAAGGAGCAGGCCATCTACTATCTCAGCAAGAAGTTCACCCCGTACGAGGCCCGGTACTCTCTATTAGAACGCACCTGTTGTGCTCTGACCTGGGTGGCTTAGAAGTTGAGGCATTATTTCTGTGCCTATACCACTTATCTCATATCAAGGATGGACCCCCTGAAGTACATCTTTCAGAAGCCCATGCCTACTGGCAAGCTAGCCAAATGGCAAATCCTGCTGAGTGAATTTGATATTGTCTACGTGACCCAGAAAGCAATCAAAGGACAGGCACTGACAGATCATCTTGCCGAAAATCTCGTGGACAGAGAATACGAGCCCCTAAAGACGTATTTTCCTGATGAAGAGGTCTCCTTCATAGGAGAAGACATCGCAGAATCCTATGATGGCTGGAGAATGTTTTTCGACGGAGCAGAAAACTTCAAAGGAGTTGGCATAGGAGCAGTTCTAGTATCGGAAACAGGTCAGCATTATCCAGTAGCTGCCAAACTCAGATTCCCGTGCACCAACAACATGGCCGAGTACGAAGCCTGCATCTTAGGGCTCAAGATGGCTATTGACATGAACGTCCAAGAGTTGCTAGTGATTGGAGATTCGGATTTGCTTATACATCAGGTCCGAGAAGAATGGGCAACCAAGAACTCCAAGATACTCCCGTATTTGCATCATGTATAGGAGTTGAGGAAGAGGTTTGCAAAGACAGAATTCCGACATGTTCCCAGAATCCAGAATGAATTCGCCGATGCATTGGCTACCCTGTCATCCATGATACAACATCCAGACAAAAACTTCATTGATCCTATTCCAGTAAAAATCCATGATCAGCCAGCCTATTTCGCTCATGTCGAGGAAGAAGCGGACAGAAAGCCCTGGTTTCACGACATCAAGGAATTCTTGGACGAAGGAAAATATCCAGAGCTTGCAAACGCTACTCAGAAGCGCACACTGCGAAGGTTATCCAATCATTTCTTTCACAGCGGAGGAATCCTATATAGGAGGACCCCCGATTTGGGATTGCTAAGGTGTGTCGAAGCAAAGGAAGCGTCCAGGTTATTAGAAGAAGTTCATGCTGGAACCTGTGGCCCACATATGAATGGTTTCGTCTTAGCCAAGAAAATACTCTGACCTGGTTATTTTTGGATGACTATGGAGACGGACTGCATCCAGTATGTCCGAAAATGCCATCGTTGTTAGATACATGCGGGTATGATAAAGGTGCCTCCCAATGAACTTACTGCAACAAGCTCGCCATGGCCGTTTGCCGCTTGGGGAATGGATGTTATCGGACGTATCGAGCCTGCCGCATCAAACGGGCACAGGTTCATTCTAGCGGCAATTGATTATTTCACCAAATGGGTTGAAGCAGCATCATATAAGGCAGTGACCAAGAAAGTTATGGCAGATTTTGTCCGCGATCGTATTGTTTGTCGGTTCGGAATTTCGGAGTCGATCATTACTGACAACGGTTCCAATCTCAACAGTGATTTGATGAAAGCCATGTGTGAAACCTTCAAGATCCAGCACAAGAACTCTACAGCCTACAGGCCTCAAATGAATGGAGCTGTAGAAGCGGCCAATAAGAACATCAAGAAGATACTAAGGAAAATGATAGAGAAACACAAACAATGGCACGAAAAGCTATCATTTGCTTTATTGGGGTACCGCACCACGGTTCACACATCAACTAGGGCGACTCCCTATATGTTGGTTTATGGTACCGAGGCAGTCATTCCGGTCGAGGTAGAGATTCCCTCCCTGAGGATTATACAGGAAGCGGAACTTGAAGATGCAGAATGGGTAAAGAGTCGCTACGAGCAGCTAGCTCTCATAGATGGGAAGAGAATGAATACAATTTGCCATGGTCAATTGTATCAGAACAGAATGACCAGAGCTTTCAACAGAAGAGTCAAGCCAAGACAATTTACACCAAGACATTTAGTGTTGAAGAAAATTTTCCCGCATCAGGACGAAGCCAAAGGAAAGTTCTCTCCTAACTGGCAAGGCCCGTACATGGTTTACCGGGTCCTAACAGGAGGAGCCCTCATACTCGCAGAAATGGATGGAGAAGTCTGGCCAAAGCCAATTAATTCAGATGCAGTCAAGCGTTATTATGTGTAATCATTATGATTTCTTTATGATGTAATTTGAACTACGTCCGACCTGATTTCCGTTTAAGAGGGGATACGTAGGTAGCCTTATGGGTTCGGTCACAATTCAATAAAATTTCATTTTCCCCCGATATTGGAACTGGGGCAGAAATTTGAGGAGGACCCTCAAAATTCCGAAGTCAACTTTCAGCCATTCATCGCACGCAGCCGTCAGAAACCCCAGCCCAGTAAACTGGGGCAGAATTTTGAGGAGGACCCTCAAAATTCCGGAGAAAAAGAGGTCGCAATGTCTTGAACCGCGTCGCAGTCGTCGGTTCATCTTAAAGAAAATCATTTTAAATTATGTATTTACATCATATTTAAAAAAAAAAATTATATTACCAGGTCATGCATGGCTACTGTCAAATTGCTTTGTTTAGCGACGCTACCCCAATGAAAACAAGAGCCAAGTTTGACGAGCGGAGTCCACGGGAAGACGAACTAACCTTCCCCCTTGACAAAACTCACGATCCTTCTTTGAATGCAGGCACCCCAAGACATAGAACCATCAGATACGGTTACATACTCCTATTTTGCAGGAGTACAACTCTCAGAATCATCGCTCACTTATAAGTGTTGTCCGCACATGACATCCCCAGCGGCCACAATGACACAATCAACTACAGCTATCGTCTATCAGCTAAGAGATTTCGTTGTTCTCCACATTTATTTATTGCATTGCATAAGGCTACCTTTCTGCTTTCCGAGACTAAGCATTGTCTCCATCTGCATTTTTTCTTGCATTGCATAAGGCTACCTTTCTGCCTTCCGAGACTAAGAATTGTCTCCATCTGCATTTTTCTTGCATTGCATAAGGCTACCTTTCTACCTTCCGAGACTAAGCGTTGTCTCCATCTGTATTTTTCTTGCATTGCATAAGGCTACCTTTCTGCCTTCCGAGACTAAGCATTGTCTCCACCTGCATTTTTCTTGCATTGCATAAGGCTACCTTTCTGCCTTCCGAGACTAAGCATTGTCTCCACCTGCATTTTTCTTGCATTGCATAAGGCTAACTTCTGCCTTTCGAGGTTAAGCACTACCTCCATCTGCATTTTCGTGCATTGCATAAGGCTACCTTTCTGCCTTCCGAGACTAAGCGTTGTCTCCATCTGCATTTTTCTTGCATTGCATAAGGCTACATTTCTGCCTTCCGAGACTAAGCATTGTCTCCATCTGCATTTTTCTTGCATTGCATAAGGCTACATTTCTGCCTTCCGAGACTAAGCATTGTCTCCATCTGCATTTTTCTTGCATTGCATAAGGCTACCTTTCTGCCTTTCGAGGTTAAGCACTACCTTCATCCTGCATTTTCCTGCATTGCATAAGGCTACTTTTCTGCCTTCCGAGACTAAGCATTGTCTCCACCTGCATGGCTGAAATATCGCCAACTTGATTTAAGTCCTGCACGGCTGAAACATCGCCAATTTTATTTAAATTTTCTATGTCGGCTGAAATATCGCCATTTATATTTATGCTTTACATCGGCTGAAATATCGCCAGTTTTATTTAAATTTTCTATGTTGGCTGAAATATCGCCAACTTGATTTAAGTCCTGCACCGGCTGAAATATCGCCAATTCTATTTATATCTCTATGTCGGCTGAAACATCGCCAATTTTATTTAAATTTTCTATGTCGGCTGAAATATCGCCATTTATATTTATGCTTTACATCGGCTGAAACATCGCCAATATTATTTAAATTTTCTATGTCGGCTGAAATATCGCCATTTATATTTATGCTTTGCACTGGCTGAAACATCGCCAACTATATTTAAATCTCTATGTTGGCTGAAACATTGCCAATTTTATTTAAATTTTCTATGTCGGCTGAAATATCGCCATTTATATTTATGCTTTACATTGGCTGAAACATCGCCAAATCCTGTATTTCATCTGCTGAAACATCGCCAAATCCTGCATTTCATGGGCTGAAAGATCGCCAAATTGTCCAAAGACGTCATTGTTCGGAGGCACCATTTTTATAGCCCGAGAATGCTATGCCATGGCCTGAGGACCCCGCTTTTGTCTTCTGCATATCATTATTGAAAGGAATCATGGTTCGGAGGCATCATTTTCATAGCCCGAGAACATCATTTCATAGCCTGCGAATCCTCTATTATACGCTTCATGGCCCAGGACGTCATGGTCTGAGGATGACATCCTATCCGTCCGAAGACAGCATTCATGGTCCAACGGGAACTTGCATCACGTTTAAATTTATGCACGATATGTTCGTATTGCTCATTTGCAGGTACACCGGCTAGCAACGGCCATCACAGTAGGAGCGATCTCGCTCTGGTTCCCGCAGCCCATCGGTACCTGACCATCCTTCCCAACCCAAATATCGCGTCTGTCTTTCAAAATCTCCATCGGCATGTTCCGTCAATGGACCCTGAACTACATATGGCCTGATTCCTGTAAGACCAGGGATATGTAGGTAGCTCAGGAACCAGAGCTCGGTCAAATCTTTTCAAATTGTTTCTTTCGGTCAAAAATGGTCATCATATCTTTACCCAACAACTCTTTTATCCTTCTCGGCTAAAGAGGGGCAGTTGTTGATACCTAATTTTTCCCTATGTCTTTTTTTATACTCAAATACTTTCAAAATAGCATGTGTATGCATATATAAACATGCCCAAGAGTTTTGGTATTTTTCCCTAATTTTTAAGATTTTTAAAATCAATTTATTGTCTATTTTATCAGTACAAAATCCAGTAATTGCTCTCAAAATTATCATTTTGTGAATAATTTATTTCCATTCTCATATTTACACCAAAATATAATTAAGGTGATTTTTGCATATTTTTACAAATTTATTTGGTATTTTTGAAAGCTAATTGCATATAATTGCAATTATAACCTATTTTACGATTAATAGCATTTTACAATAATAAAATCATTTCCAGTATTTTTAGATTAATATTTATATATTATTAATTAGTTCAGTGCTTTAAATTTGTTTTTAAAATTATTTTAACTATTTTATATAAAATAAAAGAGAAAAATTGGCTATTTAACACATAGCCCTTTATTGTTTCAATTTTAGCCCAATTTAACCCCACCCCTATCAGATTTAATTAGACCCAATTGACCCAATACCCAACCAAATTCGCCCTAGCCCAATCCCTACGGCCCAACTCCGAACTAATCTGAGCCGTTGATCAAATAAGATCAACGGCCTAGATCCCTTTTCCTTAATTAAACTCTCACCTACCCCCCTGACCTCTCACTTTTCGAGACCGGTCTCTCTCTCTATCCGTCTCTTCCTCTACTCCTTCTCTCTAGAACCTTCTGGTTCTTCTTCACCGATGGCCTTCACCATCTCTCCGGCCACCTCCAACCTCGCCTCTTTCGAGCACCAGCCGCCTTAAAGCCTTATCTCATCGGTTCTCTCCGTCCCTAAGACCCCATGAGTCTCCACCATGCAAGACGGTCACTGAAGCTTTGCCTGGGTTTGTTTTCGGCCTTTCTCCGATGGGTTTTGGTTCGATGGTGCTATAAACACCATTATTCCTAAGTTTCACTGCGAGGTTTCTCTTACTTCTCTCACTGGTTTCCTACAAAACCCTATCTTCGACCCAAACCTCTTAAATCTCTGTATTTTTAACGATTTTCAGTTCATACCTTTATGTTTTGCACTATTCCCTACTCGATCTTTACGATTATTCAAGTTTTAAACGTTTTGTTCCCCTTTTGAAACTAGGGTTTCTTAACCCCCTTTCGAAAACACTTTATTTTCTGATTTTGAGTACTAATTCGTGATTCTCAGTACTATTTCTAAACATTTTTTGCTTAACTCTGATGAAACCCTAGCTTTATATGTTTGTATTCGTATTATTTGCTTGTTTGTGTGTTCTTATGGGTTCTTCTCCGAGTCCCGTGCTCTTTGCTCTAATTTTGTTGCTAATATTTCATTCCCCTACCATTCTGTATTCTTCGCTTAAGGTTTCTCTGATTGTTTACATGGTGATTTTATACTGATTCTTACAAACCCTCTTCGAGACTGTGATACTTGCCTTATATTGTGATTCTGCATATTTTCCTTATGGTTTGGTACTGATTTCGAATTGCTTCCTTAATTTGTGGGATACTTTCCCCGATTAATACTAATTTCCTAGGTTTTCAACCTCGTTCATTATTCTGAAAACTATTTTCCAGAATTAAAGTGGTATTTTGCCCTATATGGGTGCACAAATATGCTGATTGATTTGCCTGACCTATTTCCCTAATTAGAGTATCATGTGCCTAGTCTCTATTGCATACTTTATGCTATTCTGTTTCCTTATGTGATCATACCATTCTTTGTGATTTCTTTCCTTTTAAATGATTGCTTATTACCGTTTGACTCTGACTCCTTAATTAAAGGGGAGTCCATGTACTGATTGGATTATGATTGATGCCAGTTCCTTAATTAGGGACTGCTACCTTGTTTGTTTACTCGTATTCAGTACTATAAGTACCCCTCCCCCCCATTCTCTTTTGAAAGACAACGAACACAAGGCATAAAACACTTGAGTTCAAACACACACGAACACATTGCATATCACAGAAACACAACAATCACATTGCTCTCTCTTGTGCTATTTCTCTCTTTTTCTCTCTTGTGCTGTTGTTGCTCCCTGCTCCTGACTGTCATTAGCCAGCGGAAAAGCTAAGGCTAATATTGTGCTTATACTTGGCTCTTGCATTCTGCTGTGTTCTCTTATTACTGGTATGTTCTGATTAAATTCCATGTATTTACTACTTCAGTGTGTTCTATTCCTAATTGTTTTCTACTTGTGCTTCTGCTGTGCAACATGTGACTGATTCCTGGTTTGCCTGTTAATACTTGCATGCTCATGATCACTGTTTGCTCTTGATCTTACCTGTTATGACTATATGCTGTTACTATTTATTTTTGTGTCTTAATTCGACTATTTCAAGGTCTCTTTAAACTCTTTTGATTTTGTGTGCTCATGCTTAGTAAGTCTGCATAAGTCTCTTTATCCTTTGGTGATATTTATGTGATCTATTTGTCCCCTTTGCCCATTATCCTTGTGTGCAACTCTCCAACTTTTTGTAAACTCTTTAAACTACCAACTTTCCTCTCCTTCCTGCACTTCACACTACTCTTAGAAGATAGGTTCTACCCCCCTTCGCGTGAGCATTGCTTTGGGTGCCTCTGAGTACCCACTGAACTTTGACACACAAGGCTGGTAATCCCACACTACACCTGTCCTACATTCTGTTAAGTGTTTGGGTGCTGGTATTGCCAGGGATCCAATGGAACCCTAGGGAGCTTTGCCGCACCCTGACCATGTCAAGACTGTGAAACTCGAAAGGAGTGAGGTTGGAAGATTGGGCCTGATTGAAGGCTCCCTATAGAATAACTTCTTATTTTACTTTTATTACTGTAATTCAGATGCTACTGGTTTGTAATAATTTGTAAACAAACCAATTGGGGGTGAATAGTGAATATGGGGGGAGGGCTATGCATGCTTAGTATAAATCATGGGTAGAAAACATGCTTTTAAGATTTTTATTTATCTATTTGCGCAATAGGCAACCTGTATAGGTCATGCATCTCATTCATTTGAGATCCTGCTTTAGGCTCTTTATTTTCAGACTGTCATTACGCTCGTCATGTAACCACGATCAGTTAATAACCAGAAATAATTAACAACAAGCCAAATAACTTGTCATTACTACATTGGCATATTAGAAATCATGTTCTTAGGAACTCTTATGTGCATTAGATATCCTGCCCATAGGACTTCTTACTTGTTCGAGTTGCAGTGGTTAATTCATGTTAGTCCAATAACCGAGTTAAAATATGGCTAAGTAGTTTGAAAGGTTTTTTTGCAAATACTGTATCACGCGTACCTTTATAAATCAGAATCAAATAGGTGTGTCCATTCCTTTATAAATAATCAAGCAATGTGTAACGACGCCTAGGCAAACCTTAGGCCCGTTAAGAACTGATCAATTGTGTTTCTATTAGCCTAAAACCAACCAACTTCTTTAAGTTTCAACTCTGCCATTCCTATTCTTGTTTTGATTTTCTGAAGTTCACTCAGCTTCTTTTTAAACAAAACTCTGCTGAAAACGATTTTGAAATGATGCACCTACTTACTTTTATTGAGCTTCTGATTTTATTTACTAGGTTACTCATCTTTGCCCAGAATCGTGCTATTATTGCTACTACTTCATTTTCAAAACCAAGTTTTAACTGCTTCTATCTTTTGAGACCTTAATTGTGTTTAAGTCATGCTATTTATGTGTTTTGTTTGAGGAGGAATATATGAGCCTTTATATGTCTACATGCTTCCCCCAACATGCAATATATGTTTTGTATGTCGCCTTAGATTTTTATCCGTTGAAACCAATCAGCCTAATATCCTACCCTTTATGATTAGCGGTCCTAAGTGCCTCCGGGACGGATAAGATGGGGCGGGTAATGGCATGCAATAGGTAAAACGAGACCATTCCGCGTTTAATACCTTAACAGGGTGGGAACAGGTAGATATGGATAAGATGACCACGCGATAACACCACGTGTATAAACGGTTACCGGGTGTTTTGTGGAGTGATCCATATTATGCATAAACCTAGGACCCCTTCCCTTATTTACACGTTTTATTTTCAGAATTCCAACTACTTTTTTGCCAAACTTCAGCTTCTTTTAAAAAAAATGCTTTTAACTTGCTACAACTATATGAAATTTCTTCCTTTATTCAAGATTTCAAAATTGCTTCCTCTATCAAATTCAGTTTCTTTAACTTCCTTAATCTCTTGCAACTATTATGTGAAAACCCCTTTGTATTTGTTTGCCTACTTGTTGTTTGTATATAAAGTCACAATATAACATGGCCGGGAACCACACTAGTGGATCTTGAGGGGTGCCTAACACCTTCCCCTCGAGATAATTTCTAGCCCTTACCCGAACTCTGGTTTTCCAACTCAAAAAATCTTAGTGTCCTAATGCACTTAATCATTAGGTGGCGACTCTTCAAATCCAAAAACCCAAATCCCAAACGGGAATAGAGTTGTCTTCCTAAATGTTGTAAACCCGATTTCGCCTTAGAAAAAGGGGGCGTCGACAGCTAATCCACTGAATACTGGGGGATCATACTTCTTGAACCTCTCAAGCCTCCGCTGCTCGTCCTCCGAAGCAGCTGACCCGTCTCCGGGCTGAACTGGCGCTGCAGGCGGTGCAGGAATAATCTCGGGGACCTGCTCAACCTGCACTCGCTGCTCAGGAGTGCGGACGGCAGGAGTCTGTGCTCCTCCCCCGGCCTGGGATGTGGCTGCAGCAAGGGGAAGCAACCCTGCCTGAGCCAAGGTGGTGTACATACTCATGAAATGAGCCAAAGTCTCCTGAAGAGCTGGAGTAGTAGTGGCAGTAGTAGGCGCGCCAGGTGCCTGGGCTCCGGCTGGATCAGCTGGTGGTACCTCGGCGGCAGCTCGCGCAGGTGCTCTGGCTGCACCAGGTGCGTGTCCTCGACCTCTACCCCGGCTCCGGCCTCTGACGGCTGCAGTAGGGGGCGCGGGTGCCTGATCATTCCGAGTAGCGCGTGTCCTCACCATCTGTGAGAGAATAGAAGACAGAAGTTTAGAACTTGTGATGTCAAAACATCGCACGACAAGGAAAAATCAAATGAAGTGGAAATTTTCCTAACAGTTACATAGCCTCTCGTAGATAAGTACAGACGTCTCCGTACCGATCAGCGAGACTCTAATAAACCGGCCTGTGTTCCGTGACTACTATGAACCTAGAGCTCTGATACCAACTTGTCACGACCCTAGTTCGCCCTTCGTGAACATGTCGTGATGGCACCTAGTTCCTATAACTAGGTAAGCCTAACAATGCGGAAAAACAAACATAACTTACGGAATAATTAATTAAAACTGAACAACTAAAAGAAATCTGTATATAACTGCCGCTCGGCATATACAACTCAAAATAAATGCGGAAGTCTGCTATAACACCCCAAAACCCGGAAACTCACGGGAACACAAGCTAATGAAAAATAATACACGGCTCTAATCTCCAGGATTTGTCTGAACAAAAGTACGAAAGCAGGCTAAATACTACAGATAGAGTAAAGAGGGAGACTCCTTGGTCTGCGGACGCTGCAGAAGTACCTCAAAGTCTCCGTAGCTCTCATGGCCTCAAGGATAGTGCGCCTGAGATGAAGTACCTGGGTCTGCACATGAAAAACATGCGCAGAAGAGGCATGAGTACACCACAACGGTACTCAGTAAGTGCCAAGCCTAACCTCGGTTGGGTAGTGACGAGGAAAGGTCAGGGCCCTACTGAGATATAACATAATATATAATAAGATGAGGAAAAACAAAATAAATAAAGTCTACAGCGAGAATCTAAAAAGGATAAATAAGGAAACCGTAATGGAAAGCAGAAGCAGGACAATACCAGTAAATACTATTCACAACAGGAACAACAACCGGGGATCTCTTGGTATCCCGAGGATCTCTTGGTATCCTCATCATATACACGAGGGATCTCTTGGTATCCCGAGGATCTCTTGGTATCCTCAACATATACACGAGGGATCTCTTGGTATCCCGAGGATTTCTTGGTATCCCGCACCTTCAGTCCAGAACATATCAAGTGCAGGGGGGGATCTCCCGGGATGCCTTCCCATAGTCCCAATTTTAAAAACACACAATAACAGCCCAAACATAAGGATAAATGCTAAACTCAGACAAGTAAGTCAAATAAACATGCTTTTCTAAACTAGCATAGGATAAACTTGCAATTTAAAATAAACAGATAAGCAAGAAAACTCAATTTAAATACTTCAAGTAAAAACGGATTTCCAATAATTAGCTCAAGTACGTGCTCGTCACCTCACGTACGAGGCATTCAAATATCAAATATCATGTCCTAAGGGGTAGAAGTCCCCCACACAAGGTTAGACAAGCCACTTACCTCAAACCGGCTCCAAAATTCAACTTGAAATCACACTTTTGCCACGAGTATCCGACTCCAAATGGCCCAAATCTATTCATTTCAATTACATCTCGTAAATAACATCTCAAGCAACTGACTCTACTATTTAATTTACAGCTAAGACGCAAATTTAGGTAAAATGACCAAAATGCCCCTCAGGCCAACGTGGTCAAAACCCGAGGTTCGAACCAAAATTCGGTTACCCATTCCCCCCACGAACCCAAATATGTGATTTGTTTTGAAATCGGACCTCAAATTGAGGTCCAAATCCCCAATTTTAGAAAAACCTAGGTTCTACCCCAAACCCCCAATTTCACCCATGAAATTCATCGATTTTAAGTGGAAAACATGTTAAATGATGTAAATGATTGAAAGAATTAAGTAAAAATCGACTTACAAATGATTTGGAAGAAGTTTTGTCCTTGAAAAATCGCCTATGGGGTTTGGGTCTTGAAAGAATGATGAAAAATGGTGGAAATTCGATTAAGTTATGAAATTGCTGGGCTGCAGATATCGCTAATTGCGGACAGGGGTTCGCAATTGCCAACCCCAACCAAACGTGGGAATTGCGAAGGCTGGTTCGCATTTGCGAACCCTTATTATTTTGCCAGTGTGCGCATTTGCGAAGGGTAAGTCGCATTTGCGACCACCCTACTTTCGCATTTGCGAGGGGTTGGATCGCATTTGCGATCATAGGCCCAGGTTCCAGGCTTCCAATTGCGATGCAAAGCTCGCATTTGCGAGGCATACCTTCGCAAATGCGAAGATCACAGAAGGAAAAATACCAGATTTTACAAAGTTCAAAAATGCAATTCGACACCTATCCAAAACTCACCCGAGCCCTCGGGGCTCCAAACCAAATATGCACATAACCTCAAAAACATCCTAAGGACTTATCCGTGCGATCAAATCGCCAAAATAACATCATATACATCGAATCAAGCCTCAAAACTCATGATTTCTTCCAAATTTTCATAAAACATCAAATTCCCATTTTAAGTCCGTAACACGTCAAACGACGTCCGTTTTCAACCAAACTTTACAGAAAGTGCTTAAATCATATATAAGACTTGTACCGGGCGCCGGAACCAAACTACGGGCCCGATACCATAGTCTTCTAATCAAATTTCATTTCCAATTTCCTTAGTTATTTCCAAAAAATAATTTCACACAAAAATTCATTTCTCGGACTTGGGACATCGGAATTCGATTCCGGGCATACGCCCGAGTCCCATATTTTCCTACGGACCATCCGGGATCGTCAAATCACGGGTCCGGGTCCGTTTACCCAAAATATTGACCGAAGTTAAATTTATTAAATTTAATATCAAAATTTATCATTTTTGTCACAGAATTAATATTTAAGCTTTCCGGCTACGCGCCCGGACTGCGCACGCAAATTGAGGTAACCCAAGATGAGGTTTTCAAGGCCTCGGAAGTACAGGATGGTAAGAAAACAAGTGATGATCCCTTTGGGTCATCACACCCAAGCGAGGCGGCTCGCCCTTGTGAGCATCTGATTTTTTGCCCCACTAAAAATACTCTTATAAAATTAAAAGAAAATAGATTTTTCCAAATTGTTTTTTTGTTAGGATTTTTGTAGGATTTTATTAATGGTTTGTATTTTGTGCATATTTAATTTTGTTAAAAATTATGAAAAATGCACCAAAAATGTCAAAAGTTTCATGCATTGCATATTAGGTTTTATGTTCACATTTTAGGATTAATTAGTTAATTAATTGCTTCGTTAGAATAAAAATCACAAAAATTTTGTTCATTTTTACATTTTAGCTTTTAATATTAGATTAGTAATTTCCTCTTCATTAATTTAGGAATAATTAATTTTAAATATTATAAATAGATAATTAGTATGATTTTATAGATTAGATTAATTTAGGACTTAATTAATTTAATTAAGATTTTAAAATTAAAGAAAAAAAAAGGAAAAACAAAAAGAAAAGGGAGATTATAAATCAATTGGGTCTTTGACCAATAGGGCCACTTAGAGAGCCAAAATCGGTGGCCCAGTTACCATTTCAACCCATTTAGCCCAAGCCCAGACCTCCCCATACCCGTTCCAAACCCAATTAACCTAAACGATACCGTTTTTCCATCTTTTAATCCCAGCCGTTGGATTCTCTTGATCCAACGGCTCGCAACTCCCCTACACTTTCCTTTTAACTGTCCGAAGACACCCCCCAAACCCTAAAACTCAATTCACTCTTCGTCTCTCCAACCCCAAAGACCAGAACCCTAGCCGCCCTCTCGCCCCTCGCCGGCTCCGCCTTTCTCCGCCGCCTGGAAATCGCCTTACGGCGGCGGAGCACCTCCAAACCGCCTCAAATTCACACCCTATAATCCCTAGCCTCCCTTCTTCACTAATCCACCAACCTTTTCACCAAAAAACCCCACCAAATTCCACCAATCTCAAATCTGAGATTCTACCCAAAACCTAAGCCTTTTGAAAAAATCCCAAAATCATACCAAACAACCCTTAACCTTCCCTCACCACTATCCTACCATTGATTTCCCTAAAATCCCCATCAATTTCCTCGAATCCCAGATCTAAGTAAAAGAAGAAACCCTAATCTTCCCCTTCTCGATTTTCTTTGGGTTTTCCAGACTCGGCTTAGGTAAAACATATGTTAATCAATCGTTCTCAATGAGAACGGTTGGTTAGCATAACTTGGATCTATTTCAAAGTTGCCTTGAGTTGCTAGAATCCCCTAGGTATATTTTCTGACCTTTTTCTTTGTTTTCTTTGTGTCTGTTCCTGTTTGTTATAATCTTGCATGTAGTCGTCTGTTTATAGATTTATTCACTGATTAGGCTAGTATTTAACTTGTTCAAAGCATGTTTAAACTATTAGAAATTGGCTTAGTTTCATAGTTTGTTTAATCAATTGTAGATTAATTAGGTTAATTTTTAGGTTCCATTACATCTGTATTTTTGGTTCTTTGTTTTGTTACTATTTTGCCATGCTTGCTTGTTTAAATTCGATTTTTTTAGGGTATAATTAGACGAACACTTTAATTTACTGATTACTTAGGCTGTTTGGATTAAACTCTAGGGGACTTTGAGTTTAAATTGATTTTTGGAATGAATAGTTGATAATCAAAGCTTCTAGGGGTACAATTGAAAACCTTATTAGGAAGTTCAATGCTGGAACCTTCTAGATTGTTCTAGGAGGTTCCACAAGGGTTTTGAAATCAGAATTTAGGTCAGATTGGCTGAAATTGAAATAAGCAGAAGTTAAAAGGGTAAATTTGAAAATTTACAATGGGGAAAATATCAGAATGTTCTCGCATTTTACAGTTGTCCCCATTTTTAGCATGAAAATGCTAAAATTGGGCTAAAAAGGACGGCCAGCTGTTAAAAGATGCTGTACTATCTGACATTTAGGGAATTTAGGATAGAATATGCCTTTTTGATGTTGTTTTTGTATACTCTACAAAAAGAATAGACTTTCCCACATTAACACACATTCATCAGCATACTAACCCCGAGAAATCTTTTGAATACACAGAAAACATTCTCTAAATGAACACTCATTTTGAGATTGGTTTTGGCTCAAAAAAATCTTCTGCATTTACTGAAAAGGTTCAGAAGTTCTGATTTCTCTTAAAAACTTTGGTTTATCTAAGCTGGATCTTGAACTAAAATTGGTTTTCTGGTGCTAAAGTTTCTTCTTTCCTGCTGTTTAACTACTGGCTAATTGCTTCTTTTTCTGGGGTTGTTATTGGGTTACCTCTTGGCCACTAGACCTTTATTTGGTCTCAGCTCTTGTCTCTTACAGTAGGTATGTTGATATCCTATCTGTAGCCCTCTCTAGAAATATATGAATGGAAATGTGAACTGGTGTCCCTGTTGAATTATATGTCTTTTACTAAGTTTTTCTTTCTTTGAAACTATCTCTGAAAGCTACATCTTGTGTTTCTGAGTTGATAAATGTTCCCCTGGTGTTTATGCTTATTCACAATGTTATAGAGTTTAGCTTCTTTAGTTGCTGAATATTTTTAGAAGACTATATTGGTTGATCTGTATGCCATCATGCTTAGTTTTTAAAATTCTCTATGTTATGGCCTTTGCTATTTCTGTCCTGCTTATACTTAGCTTTGCATCATGAGCTATGATATATCTGATCCCTTTTTATTGGTGTTGCCACTGTTTTCTCTTTATTCTTTCGCATATATGATGCTAATAAACTACCCTTCACAAAAGTTTTCTTATTTTCTTGATTTGTATGTGGAGTTATAACAAAATAGGGGAAAATCTGAGATCTATTGGATGTTGATTTGCAAAGCAGCTTTATAGCTGCCTTTGTAATTCAAAGGCCCTTTTTGAAAGCTGGTGGCAAGTGAAAGAGCCCAAAACCATATGGAGTGTTCAGTGGATATAACAAATTTTCTTTAAGCATGTAGTCATATATCTAAATGTGTTGTAATTTAAATCTAGGGACTATTACTAATGAATTGGTTTTTGTATAGAATTAGTATGGAGTACATTGTAATATTTTTCTTTTAAATTGATTGCTGTGGTTAATAGTTGCATTTCATAGTATCTTAGTAAAGTCTATGTCAATAGCCCATTGTTATAAATACAACTATGTTGTCTCAGTATTGTTCGAATGAGGACTATGCGAAATGGGCCAGACTTGTAACTTGGCCCAATCTGGGAATTACCTGAACAAGTCTGAACCCAGGCAGCTGGGCCTGGGTACTAAGCCCAATAGCTTGACCCAAGCTATGGGCTTACTTCTTTGAACTTTAACGTAAAATTCAGATTTTTACTAAATGTGTTTGAAATCGTAGTAGTATGGTTAATCTTATAATTTGAATCAAATAATTTTCTGATATTGCTCCTTTTTGTGAACCAAAACTGCGCTTATACAATGCATGTTGGGCTACTTTCCTTCTTTTGTTGAAAACAGAATCTGGAAAGGCCCAGTCAATTAGAATTGCGACTGGGCCAGCTTTACTAAATAGCCAATTGGGCCTTTTCTCTTATATTTTAGGCCTATAACCATTAATGCTAAATTATACCCAAAGCAATTGAATTCTATCCTTATACGTTGCCATGAATTTTACAACAATCACATTACCTTAGGAAAATTTGAACATCGTAGCTTTGCTTTAGACGCGATTAATAAATCATCGTGACTATGGGTACGGTTCCCGTGACATAGTTATGATACATAATTCCCAAATTTGGGTGTGCATTTCATGTGACCCGATCATAACAACTTCGAACAATAATAAAATAAACATGTTGTAGATCGTGGGTACGGTTCCCGTGACATGATTCGCAACGTATACAAAAACAAACAAGTGTATGACAATCGTGACTTGTTCCAGAAATAATTCCATAAATAAATAAATAAGCGGTTATAAAGTTAAAAATGCACAATAGGTTTAAAACATGTAATTAATCAGATAATTAGGCCAGTTATTAATAGTTGAGTGACCGTGCTAAAACCACGGAGCTCAGGATTGCCTCACACCTTCCCCGGGTTAACAGAATTCCTTACCCGGTCTTCTGTGTTCGCGGACCAAAAAAATAGAGTCAATTTTCCTCGATTTGGAATTTAAAATAAACCGGTGACTTGGGACACCATAATAAATATCCCAATTGGCGACTCTAAATAAATAAAATAATCCCATTTCGAATTATGTCACTTTAATTGCAAAAACTCCCTTATATACCTCTCGGGTAAAAAAGGAGGTGTGACAGCTCTGGCGACTCTGCTGGGGATAAGAACCCAGAATCTCTGGTTTAGGGTTCAGAATTCGAGCTTAGAGTAACTGTTATACTTGGCTTTTGTTTATTATCCGATTTTTACGTGTTTGAGCCTAATGTGCTAATTGCCGCTTTTTACCGCTTTGATATTGTGTGAACTGTATATAAACTGATACGAAACCCTTTTTCTCTCTAAGTCTTCTAAATCTTCTGGGAAGTACACGCTGGCGTGACTTCTTTTCTGTTAGAGTCATACCCTAATTTAGAACGAGGATCGGATCAGTTACAAAGCTGGATGGCCTTTTGATTACCGGTACGTTGCCCCCCCTCCCCCCCCGGCTTGAGTTGTCCGCTCGGGTAAGCCAGGTCTAGAACAATACACCCAGGTTTTAAACCTAGAATAACATAGCTTCATGCCGGATCCCTAGTAGGAACGCTTGTTTGCATCACGTGCATTTGACTTTGGGGAGTCAACACAGGGGTTGGGTCTGTCTAAGATAGGTGTACCCGAAAAAAAAGACCATCCTGATGCATCTTACGTGCTACTTGCGCATTTGTTTGTTTTGGCTTGCATGTTGACTGGCTGCTAGAAAAAATATTAAAGAAAACAAGAGCGAGAGGTACTCCCTCCGTTTCATATTAGATGAGGTAGTTTGACTCGGCACAGAGTTTAAGAAAAAAGAAGAACACTTTTGAAACTTGTGGTCTTAAAAGCTTAAGGGTAAAAGATTTGTGGGGCCATGCCATTTGTGTGGTTATAAAAGCTTCTCATTAATGGTAAATGGGTAAAATGAAGAGTTTAAAGTTGAATTATTTCCAAATTTAGAAATGTGTCATCTGTTTTGGAACAGAATAAAAAGGAAAGTACCTCATTTAATAAGAAAAGGAGGGAGTAGGTATTTGAAAAATCCTGAAACTCTGCCGAAATTTTGGAAAAAGAAAAGAAAAGAAAATAAGTCAATGTTTCCAAAAATTCATGTTTCCTCCGTTCCGTCAAAACTGACCGAACTACGCGGGTCTGATTCTCTCCGGATGTGAGATACGTAGGCAAACCTCATCGATTTCGGCCCCAACTTTTTTCTTAAAAAAATCCAAAAATATTTTTCTTTAATTCCTTCTTTAGAAATATTTTCTTAGAAAATTCAAAAAAAATATATTTTTAAACTCAAAAAAAAAAAAAGTTTCTGAAGTCTTTCATATTGGAAAAAGAAATAAAAAGAAAAATCAATCAAAAATCAAAATCTAAAATACGGGTTTCCTTTATTTTGAAATATTTCAAAAAGAAAAAAAAATATATTTTTGCCCTTCTTTAATAGTCATTCTTTCGTAAATGTAAAAAAAAATTGAAAAATTGAAGTCCAAAAATATTTTCGCTTTTCTTTAGAAGTACTTTTGTAAATAAAACAAATAAATAAAAAAAACTTAGAAATACAAAATACTTTTAAAAGTCCCTCTTTCGAAAATTAAGAGGCAACATCCGAAATCCAAAAATATTTTCTTTCTTCTTTAGAAAAAGATAAAACAAATGAAAATTTAAACAAAAATATTTTCTTTTTACTGTTGAAATTCCCAAAGTTCAAATCAAAAGAAAAAGGAAATTTTAGAAGTCTTTCTTTAAAAAAAAAAACATCAAAAATAAAAAAAAAAACCAAAAAATATTTCCTTTCTTCTTTTAAAGCATTTCTTTCGAAAATTCCAATAAGAAAAACAAAAAAAAAAAATCAAAAAATGCTTTTCCTTTTCTTAAAGCTTTCATGGTCTGGGTTTTATAAAAAGTTAAAAAAAAGAGTTCGTTTATTTACTATATTATCGATTTTCCCGAACTACGCAAGATCTGATTCATGCGGCGTCATAATACGTAGGCATCCCCATCGGATTAGATCATAGCCAAAAAATTAATTGAGTGAAAAATAAACTGAAAAAATAAGAGAAAGACAAAAAAAAATTTGAGAGAAAAAGAAAGAAAAGAGTGACAAAAATAAATGAAAAAAAGAGCGACAAAAAATAAAAGAGTGACAAAAACAAAAAGAGAAAAAAGAGAGTGCCATAAATAAAAGAGCAACAAAAACAAAATGAGAAATCAAGAGTGATTAAAGAGAGGCAGAAATGAAAGAAAAGAGGTACAGATCGAGCGTTAGTTAAGGCCGGGATGAAACATGCAACCGTTCAAACACATGGTAGAAGCGTTTAACTGTTTAGGTGCATTGCATCCCAATGTGCGATTTCCTATCTGTTAAGCGTCTCAAAGCTAACGAGTTTGTTGTGTGTGCAATAAAGACAGGTCCTGTTTAGGTGGTTGGTTTTGTTGGTAATCTGGCTTCCGATCCTTACTTTACAAGGTCCAAAGGAAAGGTTCCTATGGCCTCCAAAAGTCATCTACCAATTATCAATTCTGAGGATAACCCAGCACCGGCTATTCCACAACCATCAGCGGCTGTTGAAGAGAATTGGGTATTGCGTCTCCGCATATTGGAAATGTGGGACGCCTGGTCTAATGGTAGGGAGCCGCCAAGTGCAATCCCTGGATTCCCTGAGTTGATCCCCAGGTTAGGTGAGGCTACCAACGCCCCTGTGCCCAACTCGCTCATCCCATGCGGGCACTCTCCAATGGCGTCTAATGGTCTTGGCATGCCTTCTGTGGTTCGCCCCCAGGCGCCAGTTTCCAGGGCACCTCCAATATTGTTCTCTATAGCACCAGTCTGCACCACATCACAACCAACTTTACCACGACCGTACGTTGAGCTGCCAATGTTCACCTTACAGGGTCCACAGCTTCAATCAGAAATAACATATGTGACCCCGTACTTCTTTACTCAACCTCCGCAGTATGATCTCTCGGTGGAGCAAGAAAACGTTGTTAAAAATCTCAATCAAGAGGAAATGGCTCGGAAGATGAAGAGCCTGGAACAAAGCCTGAAAAACATGCAAGGTCTGAGTGGCCAAAAGAGTGTCTCATACTCTGACCTCTGTATGTTTCCCCATGTCCACTTGCCAGCTGGCTTCATGATGCCAAAATTTGAAAAGTACGATGGGCACGGAGATCCGGTCGCTCATCTGAAACGATACTGTAACAAGTTGAGAGGCGCTAGAGGAGCTGCTAATGGTCTATTTTGGGGAAAGCTTCACCGGAATCACTTCTGAGTGGTATACGGATCAAGAAAATACCCATTGGCACGTGTGAGACGATATGGCCCGAGATTTCGTCAGCCAGTTCCAGTATAATGTGGACATCGCTCCCGACAAAAACTCTTTGTCCAATTTGAAAAAGAAAATCGCGGAAAGTTTCCGCGAATATGCTATCAAATAGTGTGAGCAAATTAGCCAGGTTCTGTTCAGGTGGTTGGTTTTGTTGGTATGTGGTGATGAATGCGCAACCTTGCACGCGGCCACAACATTATACATAAAACCGAGCTCCACCTCCCAGAAATGCCCATCCTTACCAAGCTCCATATAGTCCCCAATCAAATGTTCCCCAACATAATCCTCGCCCAAGAGAGCTTTCCAGAAAGAATCAGTTCACCCCTGTTGGTGAATCGTATTCAAGCTTGTTCCAAAAGCTAATCAGGCTAAATCTATTGCAGCCAGTAGCCCCGAACCGGCCGAACCCCGAGTCCCCATCGCAACAAGGTGATTCTAGGTGTAAATACCACTCTGGAGCAGTGCGACACAATACAGAGGACTGTTGGACCCTCAAAAGGGCAGTTGAAGATTTGATTGAAGCTGAAAGAATCGTTCTTCGGGACGAAGAGGCTCCTGATGTGACGAATAATCTGTTGCTTGCTTACAACACTGGGCCAATAGTCGAAATGATTTGTGAAGATAAGAAATTTGATCCGGCACTGAAGGTCATTGCAGCCATTGTTGAGACAGAGGAAAAGCCAAAAAACGGCCGCCATGCCTGAAAGTTCCCTATCAGACAGGAGTCTCAGTAGTCAGTCTTGCTATCATTTCTGCGTTCGGATTATCTAAGGGTGTGATCCAGACGTTTTACTTTATTATCTTACTTTCCATGTAAACCCTTCTATCTTTAGAACTCAAAAATCAAAAAAAAAATCATCAAAATAAAAAAAAAAATCAAATGAAATTAATATTTCATTGTCCAGGAATGTCTCTTTTCTTAATCTTGTCACTTTTCTTATTCTCTTGTCAGTTCTGTTAAATGCAGATTTCAATAACATGACATGCTTGCGGACTTCATGCCCCGATCCCAAAACGCTGTCAGATTTCAAAATAATGAATCAAGAGTCAATATGCAAAGAGAATAATTTTGAGGAAATAAAACAAAGAATTGGAACAGCTAAAGGAAAATTGGCTCCAAATTGGAAAGGTCCATACATTGCAACAAGAGTACTGCCATAAGAGAGCGTTGTATTTGGGACACATCGAAGAAAACGTCTCTGAAACAACTGTCAATGCAAATGTAGTCAAAGGTACTATATTGGATCCTCTATATAGCATTAATGTTCTCCGATTGGGATGAAGAAGGCTTTTATTCTCGCTACCCAAACACTATCAACCCCTTGCAAACCCTTTGAGCCGGTTACTTTTCTTTGATTACCCTCCTTGGAACTTGAAAGTGTTATTGAAAAAAACATTTGATTGAAAAAATGAAATGAAGAATTAAAAAAAAAAGAAATAAGGAAGAAAAGAAAGATACAAAAAAGAAAAAGGTGGAAGAAGAGAAGAAAAGAAAGTGAAATGAAAAATGAAAAAAAGGAAAGGAAAAAGAAAGATAAAACAAAACAAAACAGAAAACAAAAGAAAATCAAAAACAAAGTTCTCTGAACTACGTTCGACTTGATTCCGAAAGGACACGTAGGCAGCCTATCTCTAAGGTTCAGTCACACCAAAATAAAAATCCAAATTCCCCCCAATGGTGAAACTGAGGCAGATATTATAATGGTTCGGCGATGGGTTTGCCTTAAAGGTTCCAAGGTTATAATTCAATCCAAATGCTTTTTACCCCAAAACCCTGTTCAAGTCCTTCTGATAAATCGGCAAAGAGGTTCAAAATGGGATGATACAGTTACCAGGATCTGACACATAAAAATGAGAGAAATAAAATGAGAGAGTCTTATTGGTGAAAACCCACACGGGCACCGTGAGGTGACAGTAAGCAGAGAAATTAAAAATGAGAGAGTCTTGTTAGTGAAAACTAGCAAAGAGCACTATAAGGCAACAATGAGAAGAAAAATAAGAGAGGTCAGCGGGTGAAAACCCGCAAAAGGCGCCACTGATGGAAAAGAGGATCCTCACAGCCATTGACATCGACAGAGTCCTGGCAAGGTTTCTCGATTTTGAGGCAAAAGTTATGATGAATTTCTGAGAGTGGGACGGTTTACACGGATCAAGCATCCAGTCCAAAAGGCATGTCATGTTCATTGAAGTCCGCATGCACTCAAGATAAGTCCTTCTTTCCTTTCCCCGAAAGGGACACTTTTTGCTTACACTCATTGTCCATTCCATTGTTTGTTTTCTTTGAATCCCTTTTGGTCTAACTCTGTTCCAAAACTGAGGCAAAGAAGGGATAGCAAGAATGATTTACAGGGTTTTTGTCTGATACGAGCCAATATTAAAAAAGGCACCCAGCCTCGTCAAGGGCATCAAGTCGACTTCGACCAGCCATGGTGGCTGATGTTTGGAAATTGAAAACTCTTGGAAGGAGAAAATCAAATTGAAATGCCTATAAAGGCAAATGAAGTTGAAAAGGTTGAGTCCCACGTGGCTAACCGTCTCGTCAAAGATTTTGAAAAAGCCAAGGTACCCCAAAAGCTCTGAAATTGAAGTTGGAAGAAAGAATCCAGAAATGAAAGGCCTACCAAGGCGAAACAAAGTTGGAAAAGAATAAGTCCCACGCGACTAGACGTTGCGCCAAAGTTTGAGGAGCCAAAGTTCCCCAATGCTCTGAAGTTAAAAAAAAAAGAGAGAAAAAAAAGCAACAAGTCAGAAGGGAAATGCCCACAAAGGAAAAATAAAGTTGAAAAGGTTAAGTCCCACGTGGCTAACCGTCACGGTAAAGTTTGGAAAGCCAAAGTTTCTCCGGGGCCAAAAATGAAATCGGTCTTCAAGAAACAACCAGATGCAATTGAAAGTATCATCAAAGAAGCCGACCAAGATAAAGTGTCTGAAACAATCAAGGTCGCAAAACCAACCACCGTTTCAAACTAACAATTGTTCTTTGTTTGAAAACAGGAAACAGGTGCAATCCAAAAGCAACCTTGCAAGAAGCAGGTGCAACAAAAGGAAACCGCGCAGAGGCTAAAAAATAGCTTTGCAGCAACAACTCCAAAAAGGAAAGTCTCCTCCAATTTTCTTTCCCGCATTTACTCATTCTATGAAATTAAAAAAAAAAAGAAAAAAAATGAAATGACGATGAAAATGAAAAAAAAAAAAGAAAAAAAGAAGAAGAAAAATTCAAAATCATGGTAGTATAGGGTCTCCAATCCCTAGCTGCGTCTTTTTCCAACATAATGCCGGCATAACCCGATGACTTTTCTAACATAGGGTCCCACTCCCTAGTTGATGCCGGCATAACCCGATGACTTTTCCAACATAGGGTTCCACTCCCTAGTTGATGCCGGCATAACCCGATGACTTTTCCAACATAGGGTTCCACTCCCTAGTTGATGCCGGCATAACCCGATGACTTTTCCAACATAGGGTCCTACTCCCTAGTTGATGCCGGCACAACCCGATGACCTTTCCAACATAGGGTCCCACTCCCTAGTTGATGCCGGCATAACCCGATAACTTTTCCAACATAGGGTCCCACTCCCTAGTTGATGCCGGCATAACCCGATGATCTTCCAATGTAGGGTCCCACTCCCTAGTTGATGCCGGCATAACCCGATGACTTTTCCAACATAGGGTCCCAGTCCCTAGTTGATGCCAGCATAACCTGGTAATTTTTCCTAACTATAGGGTCTCCAATCCCTAGTTGATCTCATTTTAGATATAGGGTCTCCACTCCCTAATCTCTTTTTTCCAAGGATACACAATCCTGACTTTTATTGCCTTTAATGAAGAAGTAGTTTAGAATTTTGTTACAATAACTCACAAAATTTTGCTAGTGAAAACTGGGGCAGAAAAATTTCGTTCGTTTGTTTGCTTTGGTGCCTGAGCAGATTTTTACCTTGAGGCACAAGTTTCGAGATGACCAAAAGAAGAAGTCTCAATCCAGAATAAAAGAGAAAAAAAGAGCAAAAGAAAAGAAGTGAACTCAAAGTGTAGAAGCGGAGAAAAGATGTGGACTGCTCAAGACATGATTGAAGTCACAAGCTTTGCATGTCCCATTTTGATTGAAAGTTGAAGAGGAATGAACTAGTGCCTGCAGCTAACAAGCATCAAGAATCAGATCAGAGTCCGCATGAAGAACCAGCCAAGACTCAAGATCAAGCTTCAGAAGGTTTATAGAAAGGAATCTTGGAACTCGTAGCTGATAGGCTTAGATAGTTTAGTTTTTCATTTTGATTTTGGGGTAATAAGGAGCTCAGCAAGTAGAAACAGCAGCAACAGCAGTGAAATCACAGCTATCCGGTAGTCCCAGCTACCAAAACTTCCAGAACTACACTAACTTGATTCCTTTATAGCCAAGGATATGTAGGCAACCTCCGAAGCAAGGTTCGGTCAGACTTTTCCCCAAAAAATGCTTCCCGGGGAGTATTCAGACGGGCAAAAATCGCTCATAATTACTCATTTTATCTTTGCCCGAAAACTCTTCGTGTTTCCGAGCAAAGAGGGGCAGCTGTGAGCATGTGATTTTTTCCCTACTAAAAATATTACTATAAAATTAAAAGAAAATAGATTTTTCCAAATTATTTTTCAATTTTTTTAGGATTTTTGTTGTATTTTATTAATGGTTTGCATTTAGTGCATATTTAATTTTTTTAAAAATCATGAAAATGCCCCAAAAATGTCAAAATTTTCATGCATTGCATATTAGGTTGTGTTCATATTTTAGGATTAATTAGTTAATTAATTGCTTCATTAAAATGAAAATCACAAAAAATTTGTTCATTTTTGCATTTTAGCTTTTAATATTAGATTAGTAATTTTCTCTTCATTAATTTAGGATTAACTAATTTTGTAAATATTATAAATAGATAATTAGTATGATTTTATAGATTAGATTAATTTAGGATTTAATTTAGAACTTAATTAATTTAATTAAGGTTTTAAAATTAAAGAAAAGGAAAAGGAAAAACAAAAAGAAAAGGGAGATTATAAATCAATTGGGTCTTTTGACCAATTGGGCCACTCAGAGAGCCAAAATCGGTGGCTCAGTACCATTCAACCCATTTAGCCCAAGCCCAGACCTCCACATACCCGGTCCAAACCCAACTAACCTAAACGACATCGTTTTCCCATATTTTAATCCCAGCCGTTGGGTTCTCTTGATCCAACGGCTCGCAACTCCCTTATACTTTCCTTTTAACTGTATGAAGACACCCCCCCAAACCCTAAAACTCAATTCACTCTTCGTCTCTCCCAACCCCAAAGACCAGAACCCTAGCCGCCCTCTCGCCCCTCGCCAGCTCCGCCTTTCTTCGCAGCCCAAAAATCGCCTTACTGCAGCGGAGCACCTCCAAACCGCCTCAAATTCACACTCTACAATCCGTAGCCTCCCTTCTTCACTAATCCACCAACCTCTTCACCAAAAACCCCCACTAAATTCCACCAATCTCAAATCTGAGATTCTACCCAAAACCTAAGCCGTTTAAAAAAATTCCAAAATCATACCAAACAACCCTTAACCTTCCCTCACCACTATCCTACCATTGATTTCCCTAAAATCCCCATCAATTTCCTCGAATCCCAGATCTAAAAAAAAGCAGAAACCCTATTATTCCCCTTCTCGATTTTCTTTGGGTTTTCCAGACTCGACTTAGGTAAAACATATGTTAATCAATCGTTCTCAATGGGAACGGTTGGTTAGCATAACTTGGACCTATTTCGAAGTTTCCTTGAGTTGCCAGAATCCCCTAGGTATATTTTCTAACCTTTTTCTTTGTTTTCTTTGAGTCTGTTCCTGTTTGTTATAATCTTGCATGTAATTGTCTGTTTATAGATTATTTCACTGATTAGGCTAGTATTTAACTTGTTCAAAGCATGTTTAAACTATTAGAAATTGGCTTACTTTCATAGTTTGTTTAATCAATTATAGATTAATTAGTTTAATTTTTAGGTTCCATTACATCTGTATTCTTTGTTTTGTTACTATTTTGCCATGCTTGCTTGTTTAAATTCAGTTTTTGTTTAGGGTATAATTAGATGAACGCTTTAATTTACTGATTAGTTAGGCTGTTTGGATTAAACTCCAGGGGCCTTTGAGTTTAAATTGATTTTAGGAATGAAAAGTTGATAATCAAAGCTTCTAGGGGTACAATTGAAAACCATTGTCACGACCCAATTTTCCCTTCGTTGGGTTTCGTGATGGCACCTAGTCTTAAGGACTAGGTAAGCCTACTAAAATGCGGAATAACAATAATAACTAATAACAACTAGAATTGTTTTGAGATAAATCCTTTATACAATGAACAACTTCCCAAAACCCGGTGGTACAAGTCATAAGCTCTACAGAGTTTCGCTACAACTTCTAAACACAACCGTATGGAAATAAGTACAACAATGTGAATATAAAATAGGAAGGTGACTCCGAAGCCTGCGAACGCAGCAGCAGGGCTACCTTGAGTCTTCACGACAAGAATCCGCACAGCTACTAGCGAACAATACCTGGATCTGCACAAAAAGATGTGCAGAAGTGTAGTATGAGCACACCACAGTGGTGCCCAGTAAGTATCAAGACTAACCTCGGTGGAGTAGTGACGAGGAACAGTCAAGACACCTAATGGTCAATTGAAATGAACAAGATATGATAATAAAATATCGAGATAAAGATAATGAGGTAATATCAACAGCGGAGAGAAATCAAAATACAACAGTAGGAACAATAAAGAAAGAACACGGGTAGTAACGAACGACACCAAGTAAATCAGATAACCAAGTAAATCAACACTGACATAACAGGAACAGAGATAAGTAAGAATGTATCCAAATAAAGAAGGCAATGCCAACTCAATCACTCACATCAGACCTAATACACAATCCCGACCATCTCAAATCCTCGGTTTCTCACATCATAATCTCAACTTCCGAACCTTCAGCACACATGGCACCTTGTGCTCCCATATTTTCCATCTCACTCTTAACAAAAGAAAACCCACATGCTATACAATACATAATGTCCGTACAAATGCACTCAAGATGTTCAAGAAGTCTCATTTACCTAATATAAGTAAATTACAAATTCTAAACTAATTAGGAAAGCCAGCGAGAAAAGATGAAGTTATTTTTAGAAATCATTTGAATAAAGAAAGTACCATTTCTAATTAGAATACAATATCGAATGAATTATTACCTTTACCATGGGATTTAATAATTTATAACTTAGTAGAAGTCCCTTTTAAGTAGAATACAACCTCAGACGATTTAAGGAAAAATTTAGTTGAGAAACTAATTGAGTAAAAAATGTAGAAGTTTCTGAAGTTTGAAGTATATATATATATATATATATATATATATATATATATCAGAAAGTGCACGGCATCTAACCCGTTAAAACACTTGAATTGATCACAACAAATACACACAGCAAACAGAAAGTGCACGGCATCACCCTTCGTGCTTTTACACTCACAGAATATCGACAGGGGATCTCCCGGGATCCCTTCCCGTAGTCCCAAACGTAAATACTTGGGAGATCTCTCGGTATCCTCAGTATATGAGCTAGGGGATCTCTTGGAATCCCGAGGATCTCTTGGTATCCTCAATATACATGCTAGGGATCTCTTGGTATCCCGAGGATCTCTTGGTATCCTCAATATAGGTGCTGGGGATCTCTTGGTATCCCGAGGATCTCTTGGTATCCTCAATATACATGCTAGGGATCTCTTGGTATCCCGAGCCAACAATATGAACAATAACATCCCGGCAAGGGAATCAACAATGTGAACAAATAACATCCCGGCAAGGGAAAATCAACAATATAAACAATACATCCCGGCAAGGGAATCAACAATATAAACAGTATCCAGGCAAGGAAATCAACAATATAAATAATACATACCGGCAGGGGAATCAACAATATACACAATACATCCCGGCAGGGGAATCAACAATATACATAATACATCCCGGCAAGTGAATCAACAACAATCCAACAATCCAACAATCCAATCACAGGGAAGTTCCACCACCAAGAGTATGACTACATAGCAACAAGAGAATCACGGAGAACTAAGAAAGCACAATAACCTTAACAAAACAACAAAGAACAGCTAATTCAATTAAGGCAATTAAGGCCAAGTAACAAGTAAGAGTTAGAGGAAAGCTAATAACATCGTACGGAGCATATAGGGGTAAATTATGCAATTAGATAACTCAATCATAACAGAATACTTCCCATATGATGAAAATAAGAACCTAAGAACCCTAAAGGCAATTTTTCCCACAAATAAGTCCGAGCACACACTCGTCACCTCGCCTGCAGGGACTACAATTAGCATGGAAGACTCAAACCCTAAGGGGAAGTCCCCCACACAAGGTTAGGCAAGATACTTACCTCAAGACGACAAACCGATACTCAAAAATGCACTTCTCGGGTGAAAAGACCTCCGGACGGCTCAAATCTAACCAAACTAACTTCAAAGCACCAATAAAACACATAAGGAACTATTCCGGATCATAAAGTTTCAATCTTTAACAAAATCTAAAAATTGGTCCACAAGTAGACCCCCGGGCCCGTACCTCGGAACCCGACAAATTTTATAAAATCCGAATACCCATTCCAATATTAGTCCAACCATACAGAAATTATCAAATTCCGATACCATTTCCTCCCTCAAATCATGAAATTCCATTTTGAAAACTTTCTTCAAAACCAACATTTTCCCTAACTAAAAACACAATTTAAATGATAAAAATAAAGACTAATTCATGTAATATATTTAAGTCTCAGTGAAGAACACTTACCCAATCGATTTGTGTAAAAACCCCTCAAAGAATCGCTCAAAACCGAGCTCCACAAGTCAAAATATGATAAAAATGGTAAAACCCTCGATTTTGGAATATATTCTATCCGCCCAGGCATTTGTGCATCGCGAACACGAAGGAAGTATCGCGTTCGCGAAGAATAGAATGAAGGCTGCCCAGGTTACTCAACGCGAACATGAAGAAGGAAAGTCTGATGGCCCAAAGACTGCTCTTCGCGAACGTGTGAACTAGTATGCGAACGCGGAGGGTGGGATGGCATAACTACGCGAACGCGATGAATTAAGAGACAGAGCTACGCGAACGCGAGGCTTTTTACGCGAACGCGAAGAAGGAAAATGAGGCAACCAGCAGAGACACTTCGCGGACGCGGGAGGGGCTTCAAGAACGCGAAGGAGGATATCAGATACCAGAAACAGCAGTTCAAAAACAAGGGAAAATGGCCCGTAGCCCACCCGGAACACACCCGAGGCTCTCAGGACCTCAGCCAAACATGCCAACATATCCCATAACATCATTCAAACTTGTTCCAACCCTCGGGACGCTCAAAACAACATCAAAACACCAATTTAACATCAGATTCAAGCCTAAGAAATCCAAAAACTCTCAATTTATGCTTTCGATCAAAACGTCTATCAAACCTTGTCCGAATGGTCTGAAATTTTGCACACACGTCAAATTCAACACTACAGAGATACTCCAACTTCCGGAATTCCATTCCGACCCTCGGATCAAAATCTCACTATTGAACCGGAAACTTCAAAAATTCAACTTTCGGCATTTCAAGCCTAAATTAGCTACGGACCTCCAAAACACAGTCCGAACGCGCGCCTAAGTCCAAAATCACCATACGAAGCTATTGGAATCATCAAAAATTCATTCCGGGGCCGTTTACTCAAAAGTCCAATTCCGGTCAAATTCTCACCGCTTAAACTCCCAAAACTAGATTCCTTCTTCCAATTTGACTTTGAATCATCCTTTAACTGAATTCAATCATGCACGTAAGTCGATACTCGTATTATGAAGCTGTTCCAGACCTTAAGCCATTGAATGGATCTTAAATTCTCAAAACGACCGGCCGGGTCGTTACAACCATATTAGGAAGTTCAATGCTGGAATCTTCTAGATTGTTCTAGGAGGTTCCACAAGGGTTTTGAAATCAGAATTTAGGTCAGATTGGTTAAAATTGAAATAAGCAGAACTTAAAAGGGTAAAATTGGGAATTTACAATGGGTAAAATATCAGAATGTTCTAGCATTGTACAGTTGTCCCCATTTTTAGCATGAAAATGCTGAAATTGGGCTAAAAAGGACGGCCAGCTGTTAAAAGATGTTGTACTATCTGACATTTAGGGAATTTAGGGTAGAATATGCCTTTTTGATGCTGTTTTTTGTATACTCTATAAAAAGAATAGACCTTCCCTCATTAACACACATTCATCAGCATACTGACCCCGAGAAATCTTCTGAATACACAGAAAACATTCTCTAAATGAACACTCATTTTGAGATTGGTTTTGGCTTAAAAAAATCTTCTGCATTTACTGAAAAGGTTTAGAAGTTCTGATTTCTCTTAAAAACTTTGGTTTACCTAAGTTGGATCTTGAACTGAAATTGGTTTTATGGTGCTGAAGTTTCTTCATTCCTGCTATTTAACTGCTGGCTGATTGCTTCCTTTACTGGGGTTGTTATTGGGTTTCCTCTTGGCCACTAGACCTTTATTTGGTCTCAGCTCTTGTTTCTTACAGTAGGTATGTTGATATCCTATCTGTAGCCCTCTCTAGAAATATATGAATGGAAATGTGAACTGGTGTCCCTGTTGAATTATATGTCTTTTACTAAGTTTTTTTTTCTTTGAAACTGTCTCTGAAAGCTACATCTTGTGTTTCTGAGTTGATAAATGTTCCCCTGGTGTTTATGCTTATTCACAATGCTATAGAGTTTAGCTTCTTTAGTTGCTGAATATTTTTAGAAGACTATATTGGTTGATCTATATGCCATCATGCTTAGTTTTTCAAGTCTTGTTCCATTTTATGGCCTTTGCTATTTCTGTCCTGCTTATACTTAGCTTTGCATCATGAGCTATGATAGATCTGATCCCTTTTCATTGGTGTTGCCTACTGTTTTCTCTTTATTCTTTCGCATATATGATGCTAATAAACTACCCTTCACAAAAGTTTTCTTATTTTCTTTATTTTGTATGTGGAGTTATAACAAAAAAGGGGAAAATATGAGATCTATTGGATGTTGATTTGCAAAGCAGCTCTATTGCTGCCTTTGTAATTCAAAGGCCCTTTTTGAAAGCTGGTGGCAAGTGAAAGAGCCAAAACCATATGGAGTGTTCAGTGGAGATAACAAAGTTTCTTTAAGCATGTAGTCATATATCTAAATATGTTGTAATTTAAATCTGGGGACTGTTACTAATGAACTGGTTTTTCTATAGAATTAGTATGGAGTACATTGTAATATTTTTCTTTTAAATTGATTGATGTGGTTAATAGTTGCATTTCATAGTATCTTAGTGTTGGCCCAAGAACAGGTGAAGTTTTGAAGAATGACAAATGAACTCAGTTATGGACCATGTCCATCTTGTGAAGCACAGTCATGATCAACCTACACATGTGAGATGCACGTGAAGGAGATAAGTCCTACTAATCAAGCAGCAATATCTCCTGATCTGATCGAAAATGTTGCATATTGGATAAGGGGAGAAAGTCTCCTCATATGAAGAGAACACAATCCGGATAAAGATAGTGTTGGAGTTTGAGATCTTCAAGGACTCAACTACGATAGAAGATCAACAATTGAGTCCTAATCAAACTCTGATTACTAACCTATTAAAAGACAGTGATTGTTCTCTTTTACAGGTATTGCACAAACGCAGAAGTTAAACTAAATTGAGAGCAAAAGAGCAAGGCGATTTTGCAAGCAATTTATGTGAGATTTGAGTGTGCACTCCTGAAGCTACTTGAACGAGATAGAAGAACCAATTCCATTGTGTCTTTCTTTTATTCTAGTTCAATTGTAGTAGGTGGTTTAAAGTTGTACCTTTCAGCTTTCATAGAAGCAATTCTATTAGGTACATAGAGTGTTCAAGTTATAAGCTAACTTGAAGTTGTCGCAACAGTTGAGGTTGTGTGCTACAACGGGATTAGAGTTAATCCTTAGGTTTACAAAGAGTTTTTGTAAATGTTGTTTTGGCTCAGTGATATTAGTGAAAGTTTGGAAAAATCCTACTGAGTAGTAGGTCGTGGTTTTTTCACCTTTTGAGCCAGGTGTTTTCCACGTAAAAATCTCTGTGTTCTTTATTTTATGTACTTATTATTCCGCAAATAGTAGTAGTTAGAACACCTAAAAGAACCAGGTTCTTCTAGAGTGAAAATTGGGTACCACACAAATCACCCCCCTCTTGTGTGGTATTGACGTTTAGAACATCAATTGGTATCAGAGCGGGTTATACTTGAAGAGGCTAACACCTTAGGAAAAGATCAACATGAGTGCACCACCTGGGAACTGGGAAGGGCAATCCACTGCTAGGCCTCCACTTTTTAATGGTCAATACTATTCGTGGTGGAAGAACAGGATGAGGGATCACATCATAGGAGAAGACTATGAACTCTGGGACATAGTCACTGATGGTCCTCTAGCAACTACAAAGAAGAATGCTGAAGGAGTGGATGTGCCAAAGACAAGAGCTGACTGCACTGTTGAAGACCTGAAGAAGTGGGGAAAGAATGCCAAGGCCAAGAAATGGCTTGTGTGTGGACTACCCTCAAGCTGGATGAACTAATTGGAAACCTTACTTCCTATGAACTGAGAAGGCAAACCATGAAAATGGATGCACCCAAGAAGGAAAGAAGTCTGGCTCTTAGAATTGCTGAAGGTTCAGATCTGGAGGATGAGGAAATGGCTATGATAACAAGAGATTTCAAAAAGTACCTGATGAGAGGAAAGGGATCTTCAAGAGGTACAACCTTCAACAAACCAAGGGCTCCTGAGAAACAAACCAATGAGGGTTGCTACAAATGTGGTAAGACTGATCACATGATCAAGAATTGCCCTCAATGGGAAATTGAGTGGAAGAAGGAAAGGACTGAACGAAGGAACAGGAAGAAGGAACAGGTTCAACCAAAAAGGAACAAAGGATCAACAAAGGCTATGGTTGCTGCCTGGGGAGAAACATCAGAAGAGGACTCAGAAGATGAAGCTGGAGATGAACAAGCACTTATGGCCATCGGAGAATCAGATGATGAAGAAGAGGTAAGTATTCTTCATCTCAAAGACAAGATTAAATTCCTGTCTAAAGAAAGGTTGTCTGAGCTACTGCTAGACTTCATTGATGAGTCTGAGATAATTAACAATGAGAAGGAAGAACTGTCTAGGGAATGTGTGATCCTAAAAGCCAAGTGCAAAAATCTAGAGTCTAGGGCTAATGAGAGTGAAAGTAAAAATGCTGAGTTGAAGAACCAGGTTCTTGAGCTTGACACTAGTGTCCTAGAACTTAGATTTGAGAACTTAAAACTGAAATTAGGAACAGGAAAGAAGAAAGCTGATCATACATATCTCACCCTAGAAGAAAACTTAAGAAAAATGAAGGATGAGCAGATAAGAGTATTAAAAGAAGATCTAGGGAAGGTAAAACATGAACTAGACAGAACTTGCAAATGGAACAAGGATTCTGATGCACTCTCCTGGTTACAAGAACATCACAATAGCAACAAAAGAGGACTTGGCTATGGGACTCAAGCACCTAAGTGGGATCCTAAAAGCAAGTACCTCACTCTTCCTGAAAACAAAATCTGCACACACTGTGGCAAGACTGGCCATTACAAAAATGAATGTAATGCAAAAGAAAAGGCCAGTCAAAAGAACAAAGCTTTTGTTCAAGAAAAAAATAGGCTGTCTGGGTGGGCTAGAAGGAATCTGATTTATCCCTTTGCCTATAGAAAGGGACCCAAACTAGTTTTGGTTTCTAAGACTAACCCCTGATTTCTTTTTGCAGGTCCAAGTGAAGGGAAGTAGCCAAATATGGTACATGGATAGTGGCTGCTCAAAACATATGACTGGAAGCAAGAACCAGTTCCTTTTACTGAGGACCTAAAGGGAGGTAATGTCTCCTTTGGAAATGGGAAGAAAGGTGAGATTATTGGGGTTGGAAAGGTAGGTAAGACAGACTCTCACTCTATTGAGAATGTCTACTTGATAGATGGCTTGAAATACAGCCTGATCAGTGTGTCACAACTGTGTGACAGAGGTAACCTTGTAGCATTCACCTCTACAAAATGCTTTGCGATTAACCTTACCACTAACAAGATTGTTTTGCAGGAAAAAAGAGTTAACAATATTTACATTGTAGATTTGTCTACTCTCTCAGAAAATGAACTAACCTGCCTAAGTGTGCTGGATAATGATCCCCTCCTGTGGCATAAAAGACTGCGTCATGCCAGTCTGAATCAGCTAAACAAATTAGTCTCTAAGGACTTTTTGATAGGGTTACCTAACATCAAGTTCAAGGAAGACAAAGTTTGTGAGGCCTGTGCAAGGGGGAAGCAGGTAAGATCATCCTTCAAAAGCAAGAAAATGGTAAGCACAACCAAGTCGTTGGAACTGGTCCATATGGATCTCTGTGGTCCAATGAGAACCATGAGCAGAGGTGGAAAGAAATATGTAATGGTACTTGTTGATGATTATTCTAGATTTACCTGGGTACTATTTCTAACATCTAAAGAAGAAGCATTTGACATGTTTACTGCCTTTGTTAGAAAAACTCAGAAACAATTAGGAAATCAACTTGCATCCATTAGTTCTGATCATGGAACTGAATTTGAAAATGCTAAGTTTGCTGAATTCTGTGATAAAAATGGTATAGATCATAACTTCTCTGCCCCTAGGACTCCTCAACAAAATGGAGTAGTTGAATGAAAGAACAGGACTCTTGAAGACATGGCTAGGACTATGCTTCTTTCTAGTAAGCTGCCCCATAGCTTCTGGGCAGAGGCTGTAAACACTACATGTTACATTATCAATAGATGCATGACTAGACCTCTTGTAGAGAAGACTCCCTATGAGTTACTTAAAGGGAGAAAACCAAATATATCCCATCTTAGGGCATTTGGATGTAAGTGTTTTGTGCACAATAATGGAAAAGACTCCCTAGGTAAGTTTGATCCCAAAAGTGATGAGGGAGTATTCTTGGGATATTCTTCACACAGCAAAGCATATAAAGTGTTCAATAAAAGAACTTTGTGTGTAGAAGAAAGTGTGCATGTAGTATTTGATGAAACTAACATTCTTTTTGAGAGATAGGAACATGAAGATGAAGCCATTGGATTAGTAAAGGATTTGAATGAAGCCTCAGCACAAGTCAAAGTGGCACCAAAAGAAGGAACAGGTGATGGAACAGGTTCTTCTATTCGGGGCAATCTGACAGGGGGAACTAATCAAAGAGGAATTGAAATAAATCCCCTAAAAGAACCTGTTCATGACCCTGTTCCTCAGCAACAGAACATGGGAGAAGCATCTAGTAGAAACCACTTGGTTGTGAAACCTCACAAGTATCAAAGTTCTCACCCTATTGAGAACATTATCATTGATCCAACATCTGGAGTCAAAACTAGATCACAACTAAAGAATCTGTGTGCTTTTGATGCCTTTTTATCTCTTATTGAACCTAAAAATGTTGTTGAGGCTTTGTAGGATGCAGATTGGGTCAATGCAATGCAAGATGAACTCAATCAGTTTGAGAGAAGTCAAGTTTGGCATATAAATCCAAGACCCAAGGATAGATCAGTTATTGGTACAAAATGGGTCTTTAGAAACAAACTTGATGAAGATGGAACGGTTACAAGAAACAAGGCAAGACTGGTGGTCCAAGTTTACAGCCAAGAGGAGGGCATAGATTATGATGAGACTTTTGCTCCAGTTGCAAGACTAGAGGCAATCAGACTCCTCATAGCTTTTGCAGCACACATGGAATTCACTCTTCATCAGATGGATGTCAAAAGTGCCTTCCTGAATGGCTACCTGAAAGAAGAACTGTTTGTGAAACAACCTCCAGGGTTTGAGAGCAAGGAATGTCCTGAACATGTGTACAAGTTAGACAAGGCTCTCTATGGACTCAAGCAGGCCCCAAGAGCATGGTATGAACAACTGTCCAAATTTCTGCTTGAACATGGTTACAAAAGAGGCTTATTCTTAAAGGATAAAGGCAAGGATCTCCTTGTGGTACAAATATATGTTGATGACATAATCTTTGGGGCCACCACTGATAAGCTAAGTAAAGACTTTGCAAAACTAATGGGGAGTGAGTTTGAAATGAGTATGATGGGTGAGCTTAACTTCTTCTTAGGCTTACAGATCAAACAAAGTCCTAATGGAACTTTGGTTGAAATCGGACGTCATTTGACGTGTTTCGGACCTAAATATCTAAAAATGAATGTTTATGAAGTTTGGTGAAAAAGTGATGATTTTGAGGTTTGATTCCTCGTTTTTGATGTTATTTTGGTGATTTGATCGCACGGTTAAGTTCGTAGGATGTTGTTGAGTTAGTGTGTGTGATTGGTTAGGAGCCCCGAGGGCTCGGGAGTGTTTTCGGAGGTGTTCGGGGTAGTTTTGGACTTAGGAAGATTGCAGAAAATCTGCAACAGGTGCACAGTGATTTTCTTCTTTGCGTTCGCACTATGCCTCTCGCGTTCGCGAAGCTTCAGCTTCATCCTTCATCGCGTTCGCATCACCTCCTCGCGTTCGCGTAGAGTATTTTGACTCTGAAGACTTAGCCTTCATTTTACTCATCGCGTTCGCACTTATATCCTCGCGTTCGCATAGTTCATAAGGCTCCCTTCATCGCGTTCGCGTAGGTGTCCACGCGTTCGCATAGACCAAGTCCTGGACCCCCCCAGCTTTCTTCTTCGCGTTCGCATCATTCCAATCGCGAACGCGATGCCTTGCCCAGTTACCCTTCGCGAACGCGACACTGTTCCCGCGAACGCGAAGGCAATTTGCCTAGTGATTTTTAAGTTTTCAGAACAGTAGCTACGGGTCTCATTAAAAAACACACGA
>NW_017671021.1:106364-109157 GCF_001879085.1 Nicotiana attenuata
TGACACTATATGAGAGTGCAGATACAATATTTGATGAGTATTAAATATTGAAAACGTTAGGGAATTTGTATAATGATTGTGTAACGTAGCATTTAATGTCTTTAATTGCCATAATTGCCTCATTATGACAAAGGCAAAACGCATATCTCCATAGTAACTATAAAAAGGAGATAATTGATCAATTGTAAGGACACGAAACACTATCTGAATATACTGGGGTTTACTTAGTTTTCTTAATTACATTCTAGCTATCCAAAGTGCTTTCTTTTATACATTCTTGTGATTATCAGTAACTCGTGTTCTTGTAAATTATAGCTTTAGTCAAAATTCTATTTTTTGGTTAAACACCCGAGGGTGGAAAATCCGGGTCGTGACATAATTACACATCATGTTTGGTTGAACAAGTGTAATTTCACTATCAAAATATATTTTTAAATTTTAAGAATTCAAATTGATTATAAAAAAATTAAATAAACTCTTTTTTAATTTCAATATGTAGAAGTAAACTTTAATACATATGTATATATAAGAAATATTAAATATTATTTAAACTACATATTTTCTTTAAAATAAAATTGTTAAATTATTATAAATTGATAACTAATTAGTATATTATAGAAGAGCTAGGGTTTCGTCCTGGCTGCTTCAAGCCAATAAAATTGAAGCTGAGGGTATTTGCGTCTATTCACCTATTAGCCAATATAATTGTACTTACGTGTCTATTAATTTTCCTCCTCCTCCGACGTCTTCGTGTTCTTTCTAAATCTCCGTGTTTTGCCACTATTCTCTTTATTTTCTCCTCTTTCTTTCATCTCTCCTTCAACTGTTATGATTTTTTCTGATTTGTAGGATTAAGTAGAATCAAGTGGTAGACTTGACATAAAAATCCTATAAGTTGAGGTTTAGGTAAGCAATTGTTCTTTTTGTCAATTAGTGGTCACCGATTTATTCAGCGTTCTATCCTCTTTAAAATTCCTGATTTTTGGATATATTACTAGAAACATGGCTTAGCTATCTCCACGCAACATGCCGTTTGGAAGTCTCTGCCAACTTTAATATTGTCGATGGTTAACTAGCTGGAATCTTTCTGATCAATTCAATTTGGATGTATCCCAGTTGTAAGCAGTTGAAGACAAAGGTGAGCAGATGAGGTATTCTAAGTTACATGTGATTTTCAATTTTGGCCTTGGTTTTAAATTCTTGCCAGTTCTTTCCACTCTCTTTATGTTAGACTCATAGGAAGGGAGTTTTCCAAGCATTTTAGATTACTTCTTCTCAATAAAAAGGAATTAAGTTAAAACCTTGACATTCGACCCATGTAATGGAATTCATGGTCAATTGTGCTCTTAATAGAAATGGTTTACCGTTTTAAGCATGAATCAGACTTCGAACTCAACTCTGTATTCAGAAATTTCAAAAGAAGTCATGTGCTTGCTTAATATCTGTGCCTATCAAATATTTTGTGCTGTATGAATTACTCAAATTTGACATTTCCAGGTTGATAGCCATTTAATTGACTTGCTTTTGCAGATAACATAGTTATGGTCTACTGCTAATTGCTTAGCGGTAAATACATCTGACATTCAACCTATCTTTGTACACAACATTACAACTCAACAAAAGAAATAAAGTGCTGGTTAATTTCCTTTTCGTCCATGCCTTTTCTTATTTTATTCTTTTATTTGTGACAACGAGTTGATGATAATCGTGGGATTTTTCCCAGGAAGTGCGTGCAGAAGATATGGTACTATCCAAGGTGTCGCACTGGCTTTCAATGGAGTTCAACAAAATGTAAGTAATGTTTTTTCTTTAGGACCTATATGACTCATCTAAAACTTTTTTTGTTGACTAGCTAGGCTTGAAATATTGAACTTCCTTATTTAAGAACTATTCCTCAGTGGTTTGTTTACCTTTGTAGCGCTAGCAGGCCAGACACATAGTGATACCATACATGCCAATGTTAGTACCTCCATTGAAATGGATAGGGACGCAAGATATAGTAATACCATACATTTTCTTTCACTTACATAAAGTTAAGGGTACGCTTTCTTTTTATTTTCTCTCATAACAAGGCTGGATAACTCTATCTGCTTTCATATGTGCTGCAGACACATGGAGCAAGAAAACAACGTAAAGCGGTGAAAAGAGGCCCTAGAAAATGGTTACAACCAGTTTTTGAAGTTCATGAATCAATTATTAAATTCAATCTTAAATCTAGCGATTTTGTTTGCTTTGTTTGTTCCTATCATGAAAATTGAGATATTTGTTCTTTTTGTCGTATCTAGGCTCTTGATACTCTGGGATGTAGCAAATGGAGGATAAACAAAAGGGTAGTTTCTGTTTTTGATAGAATATGGGATAGTGGTGGTCGTCTACTGATTGGTTAGTTACTTTACACATTAACTATCCTATTAAGATTCAAAAGGTACTTTCTTTTTCATTGCTAAGTAAATGAATCTAATAAGTTGTGTAATGGTTCAAGCAACAAACTACAATTGTCGTAGTTTCTGTCATTTGCAGGTCCTTTGCCAAAAGAACCAGATATAGAAGATGATGCACTACTCGCGAAGTGGAATTGGATACCAAAATCTGTCAAGAGGAGACTAGATAAACTTCTCACAACATTGTGACGTCGAGCTCAAACTTCTTGTAGGTTCCAATTGCTTTCCTATACTGTCTTTTAAGATAATAATACTTCCAATAACATCTGAAAGCATATATAAAATTTTATTGGGGCGGAGTTTGTAATCACAACTCATATCATTTTTTGATTATGTTGGAATTTCCTTCTAA
>NW_017671021.1:109882-145039 GCF_001879085.1 Nicotiana attenuata
AGATTTTATTAGTCGTTCCTCAGACTAATGACAAAATTCAAACAAAAGCATTCCACTTTTGTGGTCTCTTCTCAGAGTCATTGAATATAAGTGGATGAAAGTTGCTAATACATGTAATTTATATAACAAAGGTTGCATCCGGAATATTTTTTTGTTTATGGCTTTGAGACAAATTACTGCATAAGTACTTATCTTTGTGTTATTTTGAGTTTATGCGTAGGATTTGTCCCATATACTTTTGTTGTATTTCCTGTCATAATTTGTAGGATGGTTCTTGCAATGGTTCACAACAGTATGCTACCCTTGGAATAGATAAGGCAATAAAAGCATGAACTACGGTGTTTACCTTAGTCATACATTCTATATTTCTTGACGGATAATTGAATTGTTAACATGGTTTGTTACAATAAATTTGCGTATTGAATTAATAACAAAGCCTTCCCGACCTCCCTATTTTGCGTGAGTCGTGTGAAGATCATTAAAAGATGTCCTTGCTCAAAGCTATGCCATTTATGTAAAAGTAGCCTTCTCTACTTGCATATTCCTTACTATTTAATTTCAAATTTTTATTCTTTGTTGTTCTTCACACATCACTTTGGTGAGCACCGACAGTTATTTTATAAATGTACAGGTATATTTTGGTGAAGAACTACTAAGAAGAAAACTAAGTAGAAGATTAAACACAACAGAAAAAATGCATCACCATTTGCCAATGTGTAAGTAGTATAAAATGTAAATAATTCTCCCATATATGATATAAAAAATATGACACACATGCATCTAATAGTATGATGCTGTTGTGTAGGTAAATAAATATATTATTTGCAAACCAGACAACATTCAAGAGTGGATATTTGGTTCCAAATAAAAATACCTTGCAATTAGCATATGATGTTGTGTAGCTGATTCAATCCTAACAGTTTCAACTGTCACAACATTGGACTTGTGCATTTTAGCAGCTGCGACTGTGAGAATGCAATATTTTTAGGTTTATAGTGTTTGTTCAACTCCTGTAGAACATTCCTGTCAAGTTTGTAGTGTTTGTTCAACTCCTGTTGAATTATATAACTATACGCTGCACCAATATTAGTCCATAATATTACGATCACCAATCTTTATTAGAAAGAAATACAACAACATTAGTTAAGTATCCCTAAAGGCTAAAATAAAATAAGAAAAAGAATTAACATAATTATTTCGAGGTTTAAAGTATTATACAACAACACAGTGTGCTCCCACATGTGTGGTCTAGGGAGGATAGTGTGTATGCAGCCTTACCTCTACCTCATGAAGCTAGAGAGAACATTTCCGATATACCTTGGCTCAGGAAAAGCATATATTATCGGTTAGTAATTTTTCCATTATTTGCAGGGTCTTGAATGCTCAAGTGACTGGCTTTCTCATTGGAGTGAAAGACTACAAGATCTTTGACCAAGAGACTAAATCTGTTGAAGGGACCTTGAGACTTGCATATTGGATCATGTCAAATTCGTGTGTAGAGCAGTGTCAACAAAAAGACCTCAAGCAAGAAATGTTGACATCTAGCCACTTATCCTACTCTGTCTGTGAACTTGTGCATAACTAATATAGTTGTTAGTTGTCACCCATGGATTATAAAATAACATCAGTTTGATACGGCATAAATAGATTAGGATCCAGTAGGGCTGGAACACTAGGTATTTCCTAGTGCTCAAGATTTTGAGTCTTTTGGCTATGGTTATTAGGCCAAGCGAGTTGCTTTTCTTCCATATCTCTGGTTAGTTTTTTCCTATTAACCAATTTCAACTCAAACTAGGACCTCCTTTCAATGTTGGACAAGACACATTATTTTGTTTCATACTTACTTACTATAAATCCAGGCAGACAGCTCAAGGAGAAAACTCAGAAAAGGGATTTAGTGCATAAAAACGATTCCAAACCTATAATTTGAAAGCAAACGATAACATAATTGTAATTACATAAGATGGAAAGGAAAAACAATAACAATAAGTAATATAGTATACACAATGAAGGGGTCTAAATCAATATAGAGTTGGTGTGACCCAAGTTGGAGGACAAACAGGACTTAAGGAGACACCCTGGTAGTGTGGGAGAGGGATGATGGTGCCATCAACTAAGCTGAAAACACCCATGTCCAAGCCGCCTCCTTCTTCAAAGGCGAGGTATGATTCCCAATAATCATCGGTAAAATAAATGTGATTTGGCTTGATTCCAGGAAATTGTGAAGCTTGGACAGAACGAGAGGCATTATGTCCAATAAAAAGAGCTCTGTCCCCTAATTCCTTGGTTTGCTTCAGTTTGCAAGTAACTAAATCCAACTCAAAAACTCGAAAATTTGTTGTCCCATAAGTTAACTCCTCATCCTCCTTCTCCTCATCATCATCATACTCTTCGTCATAAATTATCGCTTGATCATCATCTTGAATGCGCGTCAGTGGAATCCTCTCACTATCATCTGTAACGTATCTTAACATACCACCATAGCGCACAACTATAAACAGTGATCCTAGTGATTCTACAATGTATAACTCGTCTCTAATGTCTTCGTACGGTAGCGATGCAACTATTTGTGTCTGAATTGGGTCAGGAATAGTAACATCACAAACTAGAATGCGACCCCACCCATCAACAGCATAAAATTTGCCGTTAAAATAAATCACATCACGATGTGGAACGTGAAGGGGTTGTTTTTCAATCCTGGTCCATCTCAAGTCTCCTGGCCTCCAGAAACTGAGGAACTTCATATTTCCCTCAATAACCATGAGAACGTAGTCTGATGTTTGAGAAGGACTGGCTGACAAAACTGCCTTGTGAAAATAGGTCCATAGATCCCTAAGCTGGTGGAGGGTATCATAATCTTCAGTAGTATTTTGATGGGGCAATTCAATCTGAACACCGGAGAAGGGATGTAGCAGATTGATTTCACCCTCGTCTTTTCCTACCGTAATAAGCCATCCCATGGACTCCATACACCGCTTTTCTTTGGCTTTGGGTATCCTCTTCTTCAGAATCATGCCATTATAAAGGCTAAAGAACTGTCGACATGAATTGCATTCGCTATCTTCTTCCTCGGCTAACATCAGCCATGGAACTCTAGGCATATCACTGTTAAAATTGTTCTTGGTGGCCGCAAGTCGCCAGGATTTGCAGACAGAGGCGAAATTTAAGTAGTCTTCGATCATATTTATACGTTTGCCGATGAGAACCAACATATCATACTGAAGTTCCGACCAATCAGCCATCTTTTGTACTTTGGAAACGTGGAACTGGAAAATAAAGAATACTCACCTCACCCAACCTTAAATATATTCGGTAGAAACAAATCCCACTTACGGGCGGATTCGGATTTCGGAGACAAAATGTCAAAATCCAACTAACCCTCTTATGGGGGGATTTGGATTTCTGAGGACAAAATCAAAATCCAATTTTGCCCACAACAGGACACCCGTTCTTACCTCTCCTTCCAGAAATATATACTTGTCAAATAAAACATTTTTTTACTACTATAATACACTTTTTATATAATAATATCAATATTATTATTAAAATAAAACTTTAAGTATATAATTGTACATGAAACATAAAGTATAGTGCATATAAATTAATATAGCACCTAGAAAGCAGTCCAAGCCACACTTATCATTTACTTAATTAGGAGGAATGTTTAATTTGCAATCTTTCTCATGATATAGTTTCTTATTGAAAGCTAACACAATGCAAGTCATCTCGCTGAAATGCCCAACACCATATTCTTTTTATCAAATGGCAGGTGATATGTCAGTTAATAATTTTACATTTTATGATACAAAGCGCGAAAATCTATATCTATACTATATTAAAAGCACGAAGGCCCTTAGCGAAATGTCGTTCGTCTTTTTTACCCTTTAAAAGTAGATTTCACATTGGTCAAATTTGTAATTTAATTATATTTCTAATATTTAGGACTTTTTAATCAATTAGTTATTAAAACATTCCTTACTTGACAAAAAGACATAATGTTAAGGACTTTAAATTTAATATACTTGTCCTATAAGGCTAATTTATATGTCAAAGTTTTTATTCGTTCAGCAATAGGAATAGCAAATTAAATTGTAAACATATATTATTCCTAATTATGTATTTAAAGCAGTATGATATTGTCACTTTAAAACATACCTTACCCTTTAAATCATAGAAGCAGGATTTAAGTAAATTAAAAGGGTAGAAGTAAAAATATAATAGGGTTAAGAAAGTAGAATCCTGTTATATTGCCAACTTAATACTCATCAGATACTGCAATCTTTAATTGTCATGAACCAAGTTAACAATAATTTTTGAAGCCATATAACTGCCACTACAAACATACTGGTGCGCTGGTTAAAAAATTTGAGAACCAAACAACGTAACTTCATCCACTTTGCTTCTGCTTTGAAAAATTCTCATAGCATTGTGCATTCAAAATTAATTTCTTGACTTTCTGCCTCTTCAAACTAAGGGCTGCTTGTATCATCCGTGATTATCCTTTATTTTTTTCCGCAAAATTCTTTTGTCATAGTCAAAATATATAAATCACCAGAAAGAAGGATGATCATCATCAGTCACATCCTTTGGCCAATTTACTGGGAAATCCTCCAAAGTTTAGCCATTGCTTGAAACAGATTGTAGCAAGATTCACACTAACACCACCATCTGATGAAATTCAGTTTCTATCACTTTAGCCTTTCAAAATGACAAAGCCATTGAATTGAAGTCAATAGTGTGACGTTTCACTTCCTGTTTTTTTTTTTTTTTTTTAGGGGGGGGGGGGGGGGAAGGTTTGCAAATTTTGAAGCAACATATAATTCCATTATCCTACTTTAATCGAGACTTGTTAGTAGCGTTACATTCAAAGGACACAACCTTCTTGAAAAGACACTTCAAATTAATATTTTATTTTTGTTTAAATATAATTATTAAATATATATTTCAAGAAAGACTTATTGCTTCGACTTTGGCCATGCATGCTTATGTTTTATTTGAACTCTGTACATCGCCTTACTTTAAGTTGATCCTAATACAATATCTATTTCTTGTGTTCAAGTTTGGGGTTATTACTATTGTGTATTCTCTTTTCTGTTTAAATTATTCACTTGTCTAGCAATCCTTTTGAAGGAATTGAATTGAGCGTAAAGGATAAAATAGTCTTCAAATTTTAATGGGTATTTTAGTAATTTAACTTTTGACTTAAGGGCTTCCCACTTTTAATATAACTAGTATCTATGAACGTGCGTTGCACGTTAATAATGGCACATGATGATTTAAATATTTATTTATATGAAGGAACAATACAATTTAATTAATGAAAGAGTTTTATATATAATAATACAATAATCATCTAAATACCGAACAATATTATTACATTAGCATAATACATGAAATTAAAATAAAAGGATGTGACGACCCAAAGGGTCATCACCTGTTTTCTCTCTTTTTCGCGCTTCTGAGGCCTTGAAAACCTCACTTTTAGTCGCCTCGATTTGCGTGCGCAGTCCGGGCGCGTAGCCGGAAAGTTTAAATATGAATTCTGTGTAAAAATTGATGAATTTTGATATTAATATGATTAAAGTTGACTTTGGTCAATATTTTGGGTAAACGGACCCGGACCCGGACCCGTGATTTGACGGTCCCGGAGGGTCCGTAGAAATATATGGGACTCGGGCGTATGCCCAGAATCGAAATCCGAGGTCCCGAGCCCGAGAAATAAATGTTTAAAAGAAATTGTTTTTCTGAAATTTTTAAAGAAATTTGAAGTGAAAATGAATTATAACGTGTTAGTATCGGGCCCGTATTTTGGTTCCGGCGCCCGGTACAGGTCTTATATGTGGTATTACTGCCACTAAATTAGACATTGATGAACCTGGTTCATCAGTTGATCAAAAGTTGTACAGGGGTATGATTGGTTCACTCTTGTATCTTACTGCCAGTAGACCTGACATTGTTTTCAGTGTAGGGCTTTGTGCTCGTTTTTAGGCCAATCCAAAAGAGTCTCACTTGACTGCTGTCAAGAGGATACTAAGATATTTGAAAGGCACCACTGATGTGTGTCTTTGGTACCCCAAAGGTAGTAATTTCAATCTAGTAGGATATGTTGATGCTGATTATGCAGGTTTCCTAGTGGATAAGAAGAGCACCTCAGGTATGGCACACTTCCTTGGTTCATTTCTTGTGTCATGGGCTACTAAAAAGCAAAATTCAGTGGCCTTATCTACTGCTGAAGCTGAGTATGTTGCTGCTGCTTCTTGTTGTGCTCAATTGCTATGGATCAAACAGCATCTGGTAGATTTTGGCATTGAAGTTGGTTGCATTCCTATATTCTGTGATAACACTAGTGCTATAAGTATGACAAAGAACCCTGTTCATCATAAGAGGACTAAGCACATAGATGTTAGGCACCACTTCTTAAGAGATAACTATGAGAAAGGATTGATCTCTATAGAATTCTGTGCTACTGATAAACAAATTGCTGACATCTTCACTAGTGCACTGAGTAGAGAAAACTTTAAGAGGAACATGTTAGAATTAGGGATGATTAAGATCACCTAATAGGTCCAGTTCAGAATGCACAATGAAAAAAAAAAATTTGGCTAGGAATTCTGAACTTGTGTAAGTATCTAGATTAATTCTTACTCAGCTTCATACTTTAATTGGTGTACTCCTGTGACATGTGTTTATATGACTCACTGATCTCTTACAAAATTTTCTCCATTATGGCATTTGAGGCATGTTCAAGAGAGCTCTAAATGAAGAACCTGGTTCATCAGTACGGGTTCATATGAAAGCTCAGGTATATTTTCTATACTCTGCACAATTAGAAAGATTAATAATTCAATCATGAGCAGAAGTCCTATACTTGTCAAATTCCTAGAAAATTCTATCCGTTAGTATTGAACCAGTTCCGTCCATCTAGAATTCTAAACCGTAATTTTTGCCTAATATCTAGGGAAACCAAATCGATCATTAAAATTCTGGAATTTAAGTTTGATTAGACTCCTATTTGACCCTTGCAAAAAGCTTCCGTTACTTATTAAATGTCTAATTCTCTTTAAATATACACCATTTCTCCAGTCTTCATCATAATTCCTAAACCGTCAAAAACTCTTCTTCACTTCTCTTCTCCAAAATTCCCAAACTCTTTCAAGAAATCGACAATCAGTCTAACCCTCAAAACAACCCTGGCTCTCCTCCACCACCATCTCCCTCAAATTCATCCTCATCTACTCCCCCTAGTGTATCTCCAAAACCTAGACTACAAAGGCAGAAAATGCTTGCTCGTAAGACTGTAGCATCTGGGGCTTTGAGAAAGGCTTTAAACGAAAGGTTGAAAGCAAGCCAAATGAAGCAAAGGCAAGCTCCAAATTTCGACTCCAGCTCTGAGTCTGAATCCTATCAATCAGCGACTGAGGGGGAAGGACATGGGTCTTCTAACTCTGAGAAGACTCAAGAATCCCTACTGAGGTAAGTTCATCTGAGATTGAAAACTTAGAGACTACGTTTGTTCTGGTTGGACCCATTAGGGATGTTGAAGTGCCTGAGATACGTAGGAGTGGAGGTAAAAAGAATTTTGAAAAAGAAAAAAAAAGAGAGAGGGTGCATGTGGTGCAGAGAGGGGAAATGGGAAGGGAGCAGTTCTTTCTATATGTGGGGTGCACAAGAGAGATTAGAAGAGAGTGGCATGAAATCAGGGGGAAGTGGTTCTGGGGAAGCTGCTGAGGGGTTGGTTCATCTGAGCAAGCAAAGAGATGAACCTGTTTCATATACTGAAGAAACCTTGGCTGACCTACTGAAAAAGGTTGGGGCAAGCTATGACCCAAAGAAACGCAGAGCTCCCACAACAAAAGCCCCAACTGTTCCCAAGCCTTCCAAGAAAAGAAAAGCTTCATCCCCAACACCTACTGCCTCTTCAGTGCCTAGGGGTAGAGCCACAAGAAGCAGGGTAAAACAGAGTGAAGCTGATCTACAAAAAGCCTTAGAAGAAAGTAAGAAAAAGAAAATGGATAAGGGAAAGGGAAATATTGCAGAATCCTCAGAGTCTTCTAAGGAAAAGGAGATGGAATTGGTCCATCAAGAAAGGGGTACAACAGTGGAGGTTCCTACACCCAAGCCTAAAAAGACCAAGATTTCCTCCAAGAAGCCTTCCTCTGTGCCTGTGGCTGCTGAACCCACACTAGCCAAGAGGACAAGATCTACAGTGAAAGCTAAACAAACAAAAGTTTCTGATGATGATGACTGGAGTGGAGAAGAAGAAGAAAATGATTCTGAGAAGGAACAAGACAAGCTTGCCATTTTTGGCAGAAGAAAGATTTTAAAAGGTAGATTGTTGAAGGATCTAGTGGAACCAGGGATGATGAGCTTGGTGGATGCTTTAGCTGCTCAGGGATGGAAGGACATGGTCCTTCAGATAGAAGGTAGGCTAGCCAGAAATGAGCTGATTGAATTTATGACAAATGCTGCTGTTAAAGATGGAGTTGTTAGTAGCCTGGTGAAGGGAGCTCAAGTGCAGTTTGATGTAGTGAAACTAGGAGAGATTCTGGACATACCCTCCAAAGGGTTTGATGACTATACTAGGCAGAGGTGGCCATGCCCGGACTCCCTCCCTACTGCCCTTGAAATCACCAAGAGGTTTTGTGATTCAGAGGAAGTGAATAAAGCCAGGGCTGTGCAGAAAAGTGAGATGAGGCCTGAGCACTTGTGTTTGAGTTTGTCAACAAGTGCTTATTTCCAAGACAGGAGAGAAGGCACACTGCTACCTACATGGATCTCGTTCTTATGGAATGCCTGGAGAGAGGAAAGCAAATCAACTGGCCTGCCCTTATAGTCAAATTGCTAGACAGGGTCATAAATGGTTCCAAGGCTCATGCTACTCCATATGGCTTCATACTAACCACAATTTTGGACAGGCTAAATGTGCCTCTGAAGAAATGGGAAATGGCCTCGAGCAAGGAACACTTTGGCATCAAAACTCTTCTTGCCTTTGACTATCCAATCAATGCTATCCCAGTTGAACCTGGTTCATCTCTGAAGACACCCATCAACAGCAAAGTTAGGACTTTGGTTCAGGAATGTGCAACTAAGGATGCTGAAATTGCTAGGCTCAAGGCTCGTGTGGTTGAAGTGGAAATTGAGAGGGATGGTCTCAGAATTGAGCTTGCCAAAGAAAAGGAGAAGAATGATGGAATTCTTCAGAACATGCTGAATCTTCTCCAAACTCAACCCTCCAGTTCCTCCAAGGCGTAGGACTCCTAGCCTTTGTCTCCTGAACTTGTCTAGTAACCCCAGTGACCCAGATTAGGGTTTTTTCTGTTTTTGCTCATGGTTTGAATGTTTTTCTTTCTTTTTGTGGATTGTTCATGGCAACATATCAATGACAACTGTTGTTTTCTCTTGTTCAATGATTATTCTGACCTTGATAGTTTAAATATGTTCGTTTGATTACTGATGATTGAACCATGATTGCACTTGCAGTTGCCCCAGTGGCCATGAGTACTTATTAAAATCTGGGATTCACATTGTGTATGCAACTTTTCGATGATGCCAAAAGGGGGAAGAGATATTGTGCTTTACACATTTTTCTGAAATAAGTGATATTTATAACCTAATTAACCCGGTCCTTGATGATAAGTGAATTTTCTAAGTTTAGTGTTGATGGTTAAGCTGAGTTCTTACAGGTCCCTTGATCAGTAAAAAGCACAGAGTTTGTCATCATCAAAAAGGGGGAATTTGTTGGCCCAAGAATAGGTGAAGTTTTGAAGAATGACAAATGAACTCAGTTATGGACCAGGTCCATCTTGTGAAGCACAATGATGATCAACCTACACATGTGAGATGCACGTGAAGGAGATAAGTCCTACTGATCAAGCAGCAATATCTCCTGATCTGATCGAAAATGTTGCATAATGGATAAGGGGAGAAAGTTTCCTCATATAAAGAGAATACAATCCGAATAAAGATATGTTGGAGTTTGAGATCTTCAAGGACTCAACTACGATAGAAGATCAGCAATTGAGTCCCAATCAAACTCTGATTACTAACCTATTAAAAGACAGTGATTGTTCTCTTTTACAGGTATTGCACAAACGCAGAAGTTAAACTAAATTGAGCAAAAGAGCAAGACGATTTTGCAAGCAATTTATGTGAGATTTGAGTGTGCACTCCTGAAGCTACTTGAACGAGATAGAAGAACCAATTCCATTGTGTCTTTCTTTTACTCTAGTTCAATTGTAGTAGGTGGTTTAAAGTTGTACCTTTCAGCTTTCATAGATGCAATTGTATTAGGTACTTAGAGTGTTCAAGTTATAAGCTAACTTGAAGTTGTCGCAACAGTTGAGGCTGTGTGCTACAACGGGATTAGAGTTAATCCTTAGGTTTACAAAGAGTTTTTGTAAATGCTGTTTTGGCTCAGTGATATTAGTGGAAGTTTGGGAAAATCCTACTGAGTAGTAGGTCGTGGTTTTTTCACCTTTTAAGCCAGGTGTTTTCCACGTAAAAATCTCTGTGTTCTTTATTTTATGTACTTATTATTCCGCAAACAGTAGTAGTTAGAACACCTAGAAGAACCAGGTTCTTCTAGCGCGAAAATTGGGTACCACACAAATCACCCCCCTCTTCTGTGGTATTGACGTTTAGAACATCACTTAGTAAAGTCCATATCAATAGCCCATTGTTATAAATACAGGTATGTTGTCTCAGAATTGTTCGAATGAGGACTATGCGAAATGGGCCAGACTTATAACTTGGCCCAATCTGGAAGTTACCTAAACAAGTCTGGACCCAGGCAGGTGGGCCTGGGTACTAAGCCCAATAGCTTGAACCCAGCTATGGGCTTACTTCTTTGAACTTTAACGTAAAATTTTGATTTTTACTTAATGTGTTAGAAATCGCAGTAGTATGGTTAATCTTATAATTTGAATTAAATAATTTTCTGATATTGCTCCTTTTTGTGAACAAAACTGGGCTTAAACAATGCATGTTGGGCTACTTTCCTTCTTTTGTTGAAAACAGAATCTGGAAAGGCCCAGTCAATCAGAATTACGACTGGGCCAGCTTCACCGAATAGCCAATTGGGCCCTTTCTCTTATATTTTAGGCCTATAACCATTAATGCTAAATTATTCCCAAAGCAATTGAATTCTATCCTTATACGTTGCCATGAATTTTACAATAATCACATTAGCTTAGGAAAATCTGAACATCGTAGCTTTGCTTTAGGCGTGATTAATAAATCATCCTGACTATGGTTATGGTTCCCGTGACATAGTTATGATACATGATTCCCAAATCCGGGTGTGCATTTCATGTGACCCGATCATAACAACTTCGAACAATAATAAAATAAACATGTTGTAGATCGTGGGTACGGTTCCCGTGACATGATTCACAACGCATACAAAAACAAACAAGTGTCCGACAATCGTGACTTGTTCCAGAAATAATTTCATAAATAAATAAAAGCGGTTATAAAGTTAAAAATGCACAATAGGTTTAAAACATGTAATTAATAAGATAATCAGGCCAATTATCAATAGTTGAGCGACCGTGCTAAAACCACGGAACTCGGGAGTGCTTGACACCTTCCCCCGGTTAACAGAATTCCTTACCCGGTCTTCTGTGTTCGCGGACCAAAAAAATAGAGTCAATTTTCCTCGATTTGGGATTTAAAATAAACCGGTGACTTGGGACACCATAATAAATATCCCAAGTGGCAACTCTAAATAAATAAAATAATCGCATTTCAAATTATGTCATTTTAATTGGAAAAACTCCCTTATATACCCCTCGGGTAAAAAGGAGGTGTGACACCCCTCCCTCATGATAGTATCACGGTGTCCCATGGTAAAGCAGCTTCCACGTCCACAACGGAAGAGGCGCCACCAGCAGTGAAGAAACTACTTGAGGCTTGGCTAACAAACACACTGACTAGCATCCTCGACACGCCCACCCAAAAAGCAACCAGAGAAAATGCGAGGATTTGCGTTGCACCACTAACGGCCGAGCAACCCGGCCCTCTCCCTCCAATAACATGTATTACTCACAATGTTGGTAATGCAGGTGACGACACCCTCACAGCCATTCCGAGGAAGATGGAATAAAGGAAAAACGAAAACAAAATGCTTCGAGACCAAATGAAGGAGCCTCAAGAAAGGGTACACAAAATACCGGGTGCCCAAAAACTCTTACCAAAAAGAAATGCTGGTCAATTTGTGGAACAACCCTAAAGTGATGAAGCCTCCCCGCATGCCATACCCAAGACCTTCAAAATGCTACCCTACTAAAAATATACGATGGCACGACCAACCCTGAAGATCATGTGACTCACTACGTCACCGCAGTAAAGGGCAACGGCCCAAGGAACAAGTATCCTATATCCTGTTGAAAAAGTTTGGTGAAACCCTCACTGGAGGCGCATTAACTTGGTATTCATAGCTGCCCGCGCACTCCATTGAAACATTCGAAGAGATGGCCGACGAATTCGTAACGGCCCATGCCAGAGATAAAAAGGCAGAGGCAAGAGTGAACGATATATTTGCCATTAAACAATCACCTGGAGAGGGACTGAGGGACTTTCTTGCACGGTTCAACCGCGTAAGGATGACCTTACCAAATGTATCAGAAGGCATGGCTATAGCAGCTTTCCAAAACGGGCTGAACAGAAACGGTTCGAGGGTGTCCAGAAAGTTGCTGAGTCGGCTTATGAAATATCCCCCAACCACTTGGGATGAAATACACAATGGCTATTGTGCCATAGTCCATGCTAACAAAGACGACCTAAATGGACCAACCCAATAGTTGACCTCGGTACAGGCCGAATCCAGGAAAGACCGAAGAAGCGATGCTAGAATAGACATAGCAGCTCCACGATTCAATGGAGAAAGGCATCTATTCATCAAGGATGCCATCATGCCCCCTCCCATCATGAAGAAGGTCCATCTAGGCCAAAGACAGGGACCCACTGGAGCGAGAGAGGTATTCCCCATTTACTATCCGCTCACAATTTTTTTGTCTCACCTTCAAAGATAGTCTACGCATTGGAAAAGCTCGGCCCAAAAGTGAAATGGCCACAAAAGATGAGGTTAGACCCAAGCACTAGGAATTCAAACGCCTTCTGCGAATTTCACTTGGAACGAGGTCATAAAATCGAGGACTGCATCGCTCTAAGGCAGGAGGTCGTGAACATGCTACACCAAGGGAACTTGAAAGAGCTGCTAAGCGATCGAGGAAGGACCAACTTTGACCAAGGATGTGAACAACACCAGGGGCTGCCAAAACCACCTTCACCAACTCGTACCATCCAAATGATCATTGGAGGCGGCGGCGATGCGTCGATCAGTGGCGTAAAGTTCACCACGACCCACAAACTCAAATGATCGATCACTCATGAACGGTATGATGAAATCGAAGAAACTATCATCTTCGATATGTCGGATACCCACGGTTTGGTTTTCCCTCACTATGATGCTCTTGTTAGCACTTTACGATTATTAGATACAGATGTAAGATGAATTATGGTGGACGATGGGAGCGGCGCGCATTATCCACCCTCGAGTACTTGCACAGATGAAACTCGAGGATAAGGTCCTGCCACGCTGAATCACGCTAACTGGTTTTAACAATGCTATTGAACGAACATTTGGAGAAATCACACTCCATGTCCTGGCCGGCGGGGTCACCCTGGAAACCACGTTCCACATCATGGATCAGGATACGACGTACAATTCCATAATAGGATGACCCTGGATACACGCCATGAGGGCCATTCCTTCAAGCTTATACCAAATTATCAAATTTGCAACCCGTGGGGAACATTTAGCATACGAGGAGAACAGCGCACATCTCAAGAATGCTACCGCATTGCCTAAGACTGTACGACTACCCAACAAATGAAGGGCAAAGCAAAAGAGGCATAGCAATTAACAGGGTCGAGGTCGAGCTGTGACGTAAGGGAAGACGCCATCAGAGATCCCGAAATGCTGGAGGCTGCGGGGTCAACCATAGAAGACCTCGATCCCGTCCAACTTGATGACAACGATTGATGTCGCCCAAACTCCCGCCACTAATTGGGATTGTGAGGCGGTCGATGCAATTATAAATACCCAATGCAAGTCGGGGCCGATTCCACATAGAGCTTTATGTGGGATTAGGTATATACTCAGTCTAGTGTATGACATGCCCAAGATTGCACTTCCACATATTCAGTTGTTTCTTTTCTACTTCTAATTTGTATGCTAATGCTTGTAATTGAAAAGCTAAGAGACAATGTTTTTGGTATTGTTGTTTTTCAGGTTATAAAAGATCTGGGGTTGTAACTTCCGCCTAGATGGTTACCTAACGGATTGAGAGCTTTAGGGCATGTTTGGTTGATCGGGATACAATATAGCAATCACACGCGATTACTTACTCTATACCTCTCGGTAGTTTGAGTGATTTTGCCCAATTTGGCTTTCTCAAGTCCAAATGGGTATTTCACGAAACAAGTGATAAATGCTCAAGTGGGGTCTTACTATCTCTAGATTCAACCCTTTAATTGGGGCTATGAATTTCTTGAGCTCACCCCAGTTTCTTGTTAGCCAAGTTTTCCTAGACTTAGTCTCTCTTTCTCAAGTAGAGACTAAGTCAATTAGGCATGAATCAATGTTTGCAACCATCAATTCTCAAATTCAAGCAAGAACTAGGCTAAATATCATATACCCAATCATAAATAAGCCCTAAATCAATCACCCATTAAGTACCCATACTAGGGTTGGGTCACAACCCTAGCTAAAGGTTTAGCTACTCATGGAAATTGCAGAAATTAAAGAAGAAAGTAAGATAAAATCCATAATAGATGATTAAGGGAAGAAAATCTAGTGTTAAAATGTTAAACTATTACAATGTTACCCAATACAGTAAATAAAAACGACTATCTATTCTCAGGTGCACCAAACTTAACCTAAAAATGACAAAAAGATCTATTTATACCCAGCTAAAATTTTCGGACAAAATTGCCTCTGCGGAGTGCGGCCGCATAATTTCGTGTGTGGTCCGCACTTTGAAACTTGGCTTGACAGGTTGGACTTCTGCGACCGCACAATTCTGGGTTGCGGCGGCGCTTCATCAACTTCTGGGGACCGCACCTTTCTGAGTGCAATCGCACTCTTGATTCTACGGCCGCACAATAATGGTGCGGTCCGCACTTCTTGACCTTGGGCTTTTGACAAGGGAACCTTCTGCTGACCGCACATTTCTGAGTGAGGCCACACTCTTGATTCTGTGGCCGCACAATAATGGTGCGGTCCGCACTTCCTCATGGCCCAAAAATCATAACTCTCTAAACTTCATCTTCTACAGCCGCACTATAATTGTGCGGTCCGCTTTGTAAAGGAAAAATGTCAGAGGCTGCCTCATGCTCTGCGGCCGCACTCAATATTGTGCGGTCCGCATTTTGCCTTTTTAGCCTTGTTTTGGTCCTTGTCCAAAATTACTCCTTCTTGAGTTGATTTTCATCTCTTTAGCTCATATTTCAACACTCCTGCAAGAAAGCACATTTCATTAGTTTTCTGGAATACCTTTAAGCAATTTTGAGCTAAAACAAAAGTAAAAGAATGCAAATAAGTAGTCAAAATCCCTACTTATCAACAACCACAACAAGAAAGCCTACATCGGCTGCAAGCTTCAGGAACCAGGTAAATTCCGTCAATTCCCAACCGCTAACGCAAACTTGTTCGCTTTTTCCCATGCAGATATGCCAGGTATCCCGAAAGAGATTGCCACGCACAATTGAACATCGACCTGCTCCACCCCCGGTGAGACAGGTTAGGGAAAGTTCAATTCTGCAATAAATGATGCAGTCCGAGAGGAGGTTGAAAAATTATTACAGAACGGTTCCATCAGGGAATCAAAATACCCTCAATGGGTGGGCAATGTGGTCATGGTGAAGAAGAAGAGCGAAAAATGGCGGATGTGCGTTGAGTTCACAGATTTAAACAAAGCATGCCCCAAAGATTCATTCCCGCTACCCCATATCGACTAGCTCATTGACGCAACGGCCGGGCATGAACTGCTGAGCTTCTTAGATGCTTACTCGGGTTACAATAAAATCCTCATGGAAGAGGAAGACCAATAGAAGACTAATCACCCATCAAAGAACGTACTACTACAAAGTTATGCCTTTCAGACTGAAAAATGCGGGGGCAACATACCAACCTCGAAACGGTGAGTGCAGTCATGGTACGAGAAGATAAAGCTACACAATCTCCCATCTATTACATTAGCAAAACCTTAATCGACGCCGAGATGAGGTAGCCCCACCTCGAAAAATTGGCCCTGGCCTTGGTCATAGCATCATGAATGCTTAGACCCTGCTTCCAGTGCCGCCCCATCTCGGTAGTCACGACCTTTACCTTGAGAAGTATTTTGCATAAGCCCGAGCTATCGGGCAGATTGGCCAAATGGGCCATAGAATTAAGCGAGCATGATATTACATATCAACCGCAGACGGCGATTAAGTCGCAAGTACTCGTTTGTCGCCGACTTTAGGCAAAAGTATTGCCCGAAGTCGAAAGAGAAGCCGTCCACGCTTCTCCGCAAACACAAGATCAATGGATTTTGTATACCGACGACGCTTCCAATGTGTCAGGGTCCGGACTGGGACTCATGCTCGAGGTCCCGACAGACGAAGTAATTTGCCAGTCCATAAGATGCCCAGACATAAGTAACAATGAGGCAGAGTATGAGACTGTGATTGCGGGATTAAGGTTAGCGCTCAAGTACGGAGGCGGGTCATCCTACGATGCAACTCTCAACTCGTCGTCAACCAAGTCACAGGGACTTTCCAAATTAAAGAGCAAAGGTTACAAAAATACCAAGCCGAGATCAATAAGCTGCTGCTCGAATTTGATGAATGACAACTCGACCAGATCCCTCGAGCACAAAACATCGAAGCAGACGACCTCACCAAATTAGCGGCAACCACTAAAAGCATAACCAGAGAAGGAAATATGGTCACCCTTCTCCACTCATCGATCGATCAAATCGAGGTAAGGACTATAAATCTAACTTGGGACTAGCACAATCGTATTGTTACATACTTGCAGGACGACGGGCTCCCAGATGATAAAAAAGAAGCCAATAAGCTTCGGATGCAAGCGACCGGGTATAGCATCATCGACAACGACCTATACAAAAGGACGTATGGGCCCCCTAGCAAAATTCTTAGGACCAAATCAAATGCGAAGCATTCTAGAAGAAATCCACGAAGGCCACTGCGGAGCTCATTCCGGAAATCGAGCTCCAGTTAGATGTCTCATACGAGCAGGCTACTACTGGACCACCATGAAAAAAGAGGCCGCTGACTTCGTGAGAAAATGTGAGCAATGCCAAAAATACGCCCCAATGATCCACCAAGCGGGCGGGCACCTCCACTCGGTTACCTCCCCTTGGTCTTTCATCAAGTGCGGTTGTCGGCCCCCTCCTTGCAGGGCTAGGTAACATACAATTTCTTTTGGTTTTAACTGACTATTTTTCTAAGTGGGCAGAAGCAGGAGAATTCGCCCAGATACGCGAACATGAAGTGATCGCCTTCATATGGAAAAATATTGTGTGCCGCTACGGCCTCTCCAAATAGATCAGTTGTGACAACAGACCCCAATTCACTAAAAAAAAGGTCGTTGAGTTCTTCGAGAAGTGGCATATCAAAAGAATACTCTCCACCCCATACCACCCCACGGGCAATGGGAAAGCGGAGTCCTCCAATAAATCAATACTGAGCATCATAAAGAAAAAGCTCGAGGACGCCAAAGGATTATGGCCAGAACTACTGCCAGAAGTGCTTTGGGCATACCACACAATGCTAAAAATGAGCACGAGAGAGAAGCCCTACTCATTAGTCTATGGAACTGATGCAGTAATACCAGTCAAAGTTGGAGAACCCAGTTTGAGATACTCCAATGAGTGCGGGTCGAGGAACGACGAAAGTAGAAGGCAGGACCTCGACGAAGCCGAAGAACAGAGAGATATGGCCTACATAAGGATGATCGCCCAAAAACAACAGGCAGAACACTACTATAACAAAAAACAAAGATCAGACCACTTAAAGTCGGGGACTTCGTGCTCAAGGCCAAAACACAAGCAAGCAATGACCCACAGGAGGGAAAATTGGGAATGAATTGGGACGGCCCATATAAAATCACAACAGCAGCAAACAAAGGGCCATTTCAACTAGAAACAATGGAAGGAAACTGATATCGAACAACTGGAACGTCGCCCACCTCAAGTACTTCAACTTTTAATAACAAGAGTCCTCGAAGTCGTACTCTTTTTCCCTCACTTGAGTTTTATCCCAATTGGGTTTTCTCAAGGAGGTTTTTAATGAGGCGATAAGGGATAAACTCCAAGTCGAAGTGCGAACGAAAAAAGGAAGGATGGACAATTCATCACCCAACCTCTTGACATATCTCCAGGTCGTCCAATGAAGGGACTAGATAGACCGGGACTGGAATGCCAGCCTGAAAAATATGTGAATTTCTCCAAGTATGAACAAAGCACAAATGTACGATCACCCATGTTTTCCAGAACAACATCGCCTCTGTATCTACTCAGCCCATGGCCACAATCAAATAAATAATATTCGACCTCGTTCGGATAAAATAACATCCGACCTCATTCGAATAATTAACATTCGACCTCGTTCGAATACAACAACATTAGACCTCGTTCGAATTAACATATTCGACCTCGTTCGAATTAACTAAAGTGACATTCGATCACTCGAATTAACTTACATTCGACCTCGCTCGAAATAAATTACATTCGACCCCGTTAGAATAAAGTAACATTCGACCTCGTTCGAATAAATAACATTCGACCACGTTCAAATAAAACAACATTTGACCTCGCTCGAAACAATAACATTCGACCCGGTTCGAGTAAAGTAACATTCGACCTTGTTCGAATAAATAACATTCGACCTTGTTCGAATAAATAACATTCGACCTTGTTCGAATAAAACAATATTCGACCTCGTTTGAATTAACATATTCGACCTCGTTCAAATTAACTAAAGTGACATTCGATCTCTCGAATTAACTTACATTCAGCCTCGCTCGAAATAAATTACATTCGACCCCGTTGGCATTCGATCTCTCGAATTAACTTACATTCGGCCTCGATCGAAATAAATTACATTCGACCCCATTCGAATTAACATATTCGACCTCGTTCGAATTAACTAAAGTGACATTCAACCTAGCTCGAATTAACATATTCGACCTCGTTTGAATGAACTAATATTCGACCTTGTTCGAATTAATACCTAATGGCCATGGCCAAAACCAAAATTCTTATGATTAAGGCGGCCAAACGGCGGAACAAAGAAAAGAAGCATACAAGAACAGAAGATAGATCAGGTACGAAAAACAAAAATAACATTTCATACTTCCAACATTCACAAGGGCTAGTACAGACGCCATAAAAGTGTACATAAAAATTACAAACAAAAAGAAGAATAATCACTCGCCACCTGACCCAACAACACCATCTCCGCCATCACCATCGGGATACTCATCCTCGTACCAGGAGTCTTGCTCAATCCTATCCAAGTCCTCCTCGCCATCGCCGGCCCCGGGTGTAGTAGGATCATAGCCACAGGCGATCCGAGCGGCACGCGCCTTAGCACGAGCATCCTCAAAATCAGCCTCATGAAATTTTCCCGCCGTTATCAAATCTCTAAATATATCTAGTTGGGCCTCAGTCTGGATCCACTTCTTATATAAATCCCGCGGAACATCAGGGTAAGAAGAAGTGTAAGAGGAGGACGGCTGAGCCAACTATTGCGTTTTCTCGATCTTGAGAACGACGATTTGGTCACTAAGGCTCAAAACCTCTTTTTCTAGACCCCCTATTCTCTCTTCGAGCTACTCCTCTCTGAGTTTGGCCATCTCCAGATTGTTTGCCCGCTCAGATCGGAGAAATAGGATTGCGGCCTCCAAAGCCTCCACTTTTGTTGACGCCGTTGACCGAGCCAATTCGGCCTTCTCCAAATTTGTTGCCTTCTCAGCGACTTCACCCCTTCGGGCATCAACCCTGACCAAACAATTCTCAAGCTCGACCCGCAGAGATATCACTTGGGCCTGAAGGTCAGCACATTGGGCTTCGACTCCCTGGCTCACCTCGAGCTCCTCTTCCTTGTCCCTCAATGACCCTTCAAGGACGCTATACTTGCCGATGACCCTCATTAACTCGTCATCCTTCTTCTTCATCTTGTCCCTGATGGCTTGGAAGTTTCCGCCCTCGCCAAACCGCCTACAGATCTTGCGATGCTTATTGCGGTAATCATGATACTTCTTCTCCATCTTCTTAAAAAAGTTTTTACACCTCTCCGCCCAGCGAGCGCTCACAATCTCCAAAATGATGGTCTAAAGAAAAAGGAAAAGAAGAAAATTAGTCAAAATCAAAGAGAAGAGTGCAATGCACGAAAATTAGAGAGGGCGAAAAACTTACCCTAAGGGCGAGGCCGGCTATGCCTGACGACATGGCGACATCATTCAACGTCTCGAGGGTCTTGCCCTCCACATCAGAGCAAAGGGGACCTAAGAAGGGGACTACGTCCTCTGTATTCACCAGTAGGTCCCACTCCATAGGAACCACTATGGTCCTCGAGGAACCATCCAACCTGACTTCAACACGAGTAAACCCCTCGCTCAGCATCCGATCCTCGTCAGGATCTAGGTTGGACCCCGTCTCATAGCTGCCCTCAATAACTCCGCCTATCTCGTAGGTAGACGTGGTGGGAACATCAATTGGCCTCGAGGATGATGGCTCATCTCGAAACATGGTACCCGCAACTTCCACAGGCAGCCCGCCAATTCCAACTTCGGCATCAGGCAAAGATATGCCCTCCACGGTCCCCGCTGACGGTGGGACCTCGGATGATGGGTTTGCCTGATCTTCAAATGTAGCGACGGTCGACTCAAGATCACCCCGGGTAGAGTCTACCATCGGGATTACTCCATCTCCAACGTCTACCGACCTTCTTTTGCGAGGAACCAAATCTTTCTTGCTCGGCGACGAGTTCTCATATATTAGATGCAGTACTGGAGAGGTTGAAGTCGCTGGAACTAATGTCGCTGATGTACAAGCTGACCTAACCGACACACGAGAAGGAATAGAAGTAGAGGGCCAGGCAGACCTGGCCACAGTCATGACAGGAGCAGACCCCGTTGTAGTGGTTTTCTGGAAAAACACAGGAGCAGAAGACCTCGGCCTCCTCGAGGATCCTCGGGCTGAAAGAGGGAGAGAGAGAAGCGGATACTTACGAGCTTAGTTCCAAAGCTTGGGGAACCCGTCTACATTGGTCACTACGTCATCAGTCTTGACGTAGAAATATTTGAGCCAAAACCATGTTCGCCTTGTCGTCCATTTTCACCACTAGGCACTTGCCACCTCGGTGAGAGAGATGCAACATCGTCCCCCTATGAAAGCTAGGGGCGAAAAGGTGCATCAGGTGTTAAACGGTCACCTCGACCCCGACTAACTCCGCAAACTTTGAAATCATGTGGATTAGCTTTTATATGTAGGGAGAATAACCAGGGCGTGGAAAGGGTATGCATAAAAAGCGCAGTACCCAGGGCGGTGTATCTGCACCGCGTCGTGCCCTGCAGGAACTAGGTCTATGAGAGCGGGAATCTTGAATTTGCTTCTAAATTTAGCAAGATCTCTGGGTCATCCTCAGGCATCTTAGAAAAATCAGACCTATCCTTCTCAGCACGGGGAATTATTTCTTCCACAATGGGAAACTTATCATCCTCAGCAGCAGTATCAACCCCCTCGTCATGGGGAGGCAGGCGCATCGCCAAGGGAACATGTTCATTCGCCCTCCCGGAAGTAGAAGATGTGTTAACCATCTTTGTCAGTTTATGTATGAAGATGATATAAACACAGAATAACCGTGAGTAGCGAAAGTCACCAAAATCAGCAAAAACAGAGACACGAGAGTAAAAGTAATGAGAGCAGCAACCCTGAATGGATAAGGAAGAAGAAGATACAAAGTTTCAATGTTAGGGAAAGCAAAGAGAGGCTAAGGGTTTCCTCTCTCTATTTATAACAATCAGGGCATCAATACCGAGAAAACAAACCATCATTGCAGCATATTTTCATGGTGATCATATACATCCAAGAAAGTCTGCATCATCCTATTGTATAGGGGTAAAATATGCTATATTAAATGGTGGCATGAGAAAGTGACATGTGGAGTCAAAGATAGACGATGGCTGAAACCGAAGGCAACCATTTCATTTGTTACCAGAGATAATGATACTCATAAAGATGAAGTAAATGCATTCCATCAGGTAGCATTTAATGAAGAATATTCTACCAACATTTAATACATTTCCCATTACAAAAGAATATAGCATTCATGCCCGCCGTTACACATTCTTCGATGACCCTCATAATTGACATTACATAGGGGCTTGATCCTAGGACCTTGTTCTCTAGGTGTAGCTAGAAATAGTGAGCTCTACTACATTGTAAGGGGGATGAATTTTTTGGAAAACATACGCTAAACTCTGTTTAAAGCTTAATACTATGCGCCTGGAAGCCTAGCTCTCGGGACTATTATTTCTGAAATTTTTTCTATATTTTAAGGCTAAGTATTCTATTTTTATCTAGTTCATCTATTATTTTAGGATCAAATTAACTCACTTGTCTAAACCACGTATAAATTCAACTGTACCATTTTACGGGTAAACAGCTTGGCGCCCACCGTGGGTCTTAGAGAGTTGTGTAATTAAGTTGTCCTTACCTCTTTTACTAACGTGTTTGATTACTTGTTCTTAGAAAAAAATCATAGAAAATGGAAGATAATGGTGTTAACAACACACACAACCTTGAGGCCTAAGGAAACCAGCCTCAGCACGAGGATTCAATAAGTGATACCCGCAGTGATGGGAACAAAGTCACACCGATCTGCGGCAGGCGGTACCCGCCACATGTTCGGGAGGCGGCACTTGATGACGCTAAAGAGGGGTACGTCGTTGAAGTGGTAACGGTCCTGTAGGAGCAACATGAGGCCATTCTAGGCCATCTCACATGACAGGATAAGGTGATGACAGAACTTAAGCATACGTTATCGGGTGCTTCTAATAACGCAAATGGGCGAGTCCAGTTCGTCTCAGTGCTCCCGCAAATCAAACAACACAGAGTGTCAACAACAACACCCCGAGGGGCGATGTCGGCTTTGATGGGGTTGGGGGGGAGTGAATCCAGTCACAACAACGAGAGTTATTCCTTCAAAAACAAACTCATATGGTTTATGAGGGAAGTGATTGCCCGTGTGGACCAAATTCCGGGTGTACCACCGATGTTGAAAGGGCTAGACTCGAAGAGTAAACTCAATCTCCGTATAAACCAAGTGCGGCACCAGAATTGATCTCGAAATGGTTTAAAATGCCGGACATACCGAAATATGATGGGACTTCAAATCCTCAGGCGCATATCACCACCTATACAACGACGATGAAGGGGAATGATTTAACTCCCCATGAGATTGAATCATTGTTGCTGAAGAAATTCGGAGAGACTCTCACGAAGAAAGCCTTGACATGATATTCGCTTTTGCTCGAGCTTTCCATAGATTCTTTTGAGATGCTCATGGATTCTTTTATTAAGGCCCACGTCGGGGCCAGAAAGATAGGTGTAGGCTATAAGGAACATTAAAGAAGCACAATTTCCGAAGCCAATAAGGTCTGATCCCAGCCAGAGGGATCCTAATTTGTGGTGTGAATACCACGGGATGAACGGCCACTGGACTGGGGATTGCCAGCATCTGCGTGAAGAGGTGGCGAAACTACTGAAACATGGCCATCTTCGGGAATTATTGAGTGACCGTGCCAAGAACAATTACGATCGCAATCGCAACAATGCAGATCCCTCAAAAGCGGGAGAAGATCCCCCCCCCCTCCCGCTTGACAATAAACATGATTTTCGGGTAGAACGAGATTAACAAGGTTACCTTCTCGGCGGCAAAAAAGACAAAGGTATCAGCAACCCACAACAAGAGACTCCAGGAAGTCGCTAAAGACGACATCACCTTCACGGAGGAAGACGCAGATGGATTGTTGCTACCACACAATGACGCATTGGTAATTTCTCTAAATGTTTTAGATTTTAAAATCAAACATGTTCTGGTGGATCCAAGGTGTTCGGCCAATATTATATAATGGAGGGTATTGGAGCAAGCCAAACTTACCGGAAGTATCACTCCAGCCACAAAACTCCTCGACGGGTTCAACCTAGCAAGCGTGAAAACCCGAGGAGAGATCCTACTGCCTACGAATGCCGAAAGGGTGATGAAAATGACCCTTTTCGAGGTGCTGGATGGCGATATGGCTACAACATTATCCTGGGAAGACCATAGTTGCACGAGATGAAAGTTGTGCCATAGACATATCATCAGTTGCTTAAATTCCCAACTCCCGAGGGGATCAAACGAATAAGAAGTGACCAACTGGCGGCAAGGGGGATGAATGCGATTTTGGTCTCCAGCAGCAAAGGAAAAGAATATGTGCCATAGAAATTACAGGAACTGACGCCTACAACGGAATCAAGCAAAGTGAACCGGGGGGAGGAGGTGTCGGAATCTTATGAGGTGCCAAGGTATTTCTAGGTACCCGAAGAGACGGATGCAACAAAGTCCACAATGGAAGAACTTGAGCAAGTCGCATTGTTCGAAAAGTTCTTGGAGAGGAAAATCCACTTGGGGACAGGATTGCACCCCGAGCTCAGGTCTGAGTTTATAAAATCTCTATAATTTAATGCCGATTATTTTGCATGGTCGCATGCGGATATGACAGGTATCCCAGCGGAAGTGGCCATACAAAAGCTAAGCCTGGATCACAATATTCCTCCGATAAGACAGAAAAAATGTCCTATTGCCGAGGCCATAAATAAATTCATCAAATAGGAGGTAACTCACTTACTCGGTATTGGTTCAATCCGAGAGGTAAAGTATCCGGACTGTCTAGCCAACGTAGTAGTAGTTTTTAAGAAGAATAATAAATTTCTCATGTGTGTAGACTATAAATACTTGAATAAGGCGTACCCAAAGGATTTGTTCCCATTTCCAAATATCAATCAAATGATTGATGCAATAGCCAAGCACAAGTTAATGGGTTTCCTTGATGCTTACTTCCTGGTATAACCAAATTAAGATGAACCGGGAGTATCAGGAAAAAACTTTGTTCATAACGAACTTCGGCACATATTGCTATAATGTGATGACCTTAGGGCTAAAGAATGCCGGAGCCACTTATCAGCGGCTCGTAAGCAAAATGTTTGAAAAGAAAATAGGGAAAACCATGGAAGTTTATTTAGACGATATGCTTGTTAAGTCTTTGAATGCAGGTGATTATCTTAAACACTTGCAAGAGACTTTTGACATCCTAAGGAAGCATAACACGAAGCTCAATCTTGAGAAGTGTGCGTTTTTTCAGTTTTGGTAAGTTCCTAGGATTCCGGGTATCACAAAGGGGAATCGAAGTTGTCCCCGACAAAATAAAAGCCATCGAAGACATCCTGGACCAGCTATCAAGCGTAAAAGAAGTTCAAAGTCTCACAGGGAGATTGGCCGCTTTGAGTAGGTTCATATCCCGGGCTTTAAAGAAATGCCATCATTTCTTTTCGTTACTCCAGAAGAAGAAGAACTTCGAATGGACCCCGGAAAGTCATCAAGCCTTATGGGGTTTGAAAAGGTACTTGTCAAGTCCTCCGTTATTATCAAGCCGGAGGAAGGCAAAAAATTGTTAATCTATCTAGCATTCTCGGGGGTAGCGATAAGTGCCATTTTAGTCCGTGAGGACGAAGGTACGCAATCTCTAATTTATTAAGTTAGTAGAATTTTAGCGGGATCAGAAACTTGCTACCCACATTTGGAGAAGTTGGCCTTAGCCCTCGTAGTCGCCGCTCGAAAGCTAAGGCCTTATTTCCAATGTCACCCGATAGCGGTGGTAACCATCTTTCCCTTGCGGAATATCCTTCATAAACCGAACTTTCGGGTAGGTTGGCCTAATGGGCCATTGAAATGACTGAGTTTGACATAGAATATAAACTTAAGACTGCGATTAAATCACAAGTTTTGGCCGACTTTGTGGCCGATTTTACTCCAGGATTGCGACTTCTAGCAACTAAAGAAGCAGTGATGGTGTCGGAATCAACATCAAGAGTGTGGACCCTACTTACGGATGGAGCTTCCAACTTAAAAGGGTCCAGGCTTGGCATAGTATTAATCACGCTTTCGAGAGAAATCCTAAGGTAGGCCATAAGAATAGTTACTCTGACTAACAATGAAGCGGAGTATGAAGCTTTGATAGCAGGACTCGAATTGGCCCGGGGACTAGATTCCAATTTCATAGAAATCAAGTGCGACTCCCAAGTGGTGGTGAATCAGGTCTACGGTATCTTCAAAGCCAAAGAGGAACGCATGCAACAATACGCAACAAAGGTTCTGCTTGCTCGGTTCCGGAGTGGTCGATTACACATATCCCAAGGGAGGAAAATGCAGAAGAAAACGTGTTAGTTAACCTTGGCTCATCAATAGAAATGAAGGGAGCGGACTCCGGTACGATCGTACAACTTATGCACTCGGTCATGGACGTAGATAACTATTACGAGGTGAACGCGACTAATTTGGTCTGGGGCTGGAGGAATGAGATCATTAATTACATCGGGCACGGAAAGATGCCTGAAGATCTTAAGGCATCCCGGGCACTGTGCCAAAGCAACACGATATAGCTTCAAAGGAGGCCAATTGTACAGGAAATGTTTCCACGGCCTGTTGGCCCGATGCTTAGGAACCTTCGAAGTGAACTATGTTATACGAGAAGTCAACGAAGGAATTTGTGAAAATCATTCGGGAGCAGATTCCTTAGTACTAAAGTTGGTAAGGGTAGGATATTACTGGCCCTGAATGAAACAAGACGACAAAGCTTTTGTTCAAAAATACGGTAAGTGTTAATGTTATGCACCATTGGTACATCAACCAGTAGAACCATTACACTCGGTTTCATTTCCGTGGCTGTTCATGAAGTGGGGATGGATATCGTTGGACCATTACCACCTGCCCCTGGAAAGGTAAGGTTTCTTTTGATTTTAACTGACTATTTTTCTAAGTGGGTTTAAGCAAGTCCTTGTCAGAAGATCGGTGAATGCGAAGTGGTGGATTTCTTGTAGGAGAACATAATTTGTAGATTTGGGATACCAAAATAGATAGCCTGCGACAACGGGCCATAATTTATAGGTGCAAAGGTCACGAAGTTCCTTGAAGACTTGAAAATCAATAGGATCACATCTTCGCCCTAGCATCCTAGCGTAAATGGTCAAGTAGAGTCAACGAACAAAGTGATTGTACAAATCTCAAAAAATGATTTGGAAGCAACTAAAGGCAGATGACCCGAAGAATTGCTCGGAGTACTATAGGCGTACCGAACAATGGCCAAATCCAGCACAGGAGAGACTCATTTCTCCCTTGTGTACGGAGAAGAAGCCCTGATCCCGATGGAAGTAAGGGAAGATACCCTGAGATATTTTAAGGTGAATGAAGAAGCAAACAATGAAGCAATGTTGGTCAATTTGTTACTGCTCGATGAACGCAGGGACTTGGAGCATATAAGGATCGCAGCTCAAAAGCAAAGAGTAGAAAGATATTACAATCGAAGAGCCAACCTCCGTTATTTCAAAGTGGGAGACTTGGTTTTAAGAAAAGTAACTCAAAACGCCCTGGAACTTAATGCAGGGAAGCTAGGTCCAACTTGGGAATGCCCTATCAGGTTTCAACTGTCACCGGAAAAGGATCATACGAGTTGGAAAATCAAGATGGAGAAAAGTTACCAAGCAATTGGAATGTGGCACACCTCAAGAGATATTGTTGCTTTTAAACATCACTTGTAATGAAAGTATGTGCTGCACTCTTTTTCCCTTCGTCTAGTTTTTGTCCCAATTAGGTTTTTCTAGCAAGGTTTTTAATGAGGCAGCAACAGAAAGCATACTACGAAGAAAAGTTTCAACAGAAACAATAAGACCTTATAATAACAAGGCACACAAGTGAAGAACCACGTGGACAGTTAGGTAATCTTTTGCTTGATAGCAAAGTTCATACTGGGAAGTTAAGTTTTCTATCGGTTGAGCGCTGGTTGCGCTCCCTGAGTTTGGGGCGTGACAAACTTGGTATCAGAGCCTAAGGTTTTAAAATGTCCTAGGATGTCTCGGAGCCGTGTCTAGCAGAGTCCTTCTTATCGGTGTGTTGTCGACCACATCTATAAGTTGGAGGCTACTTGGACATTTAGGAATAATAAACTTATTTGATGATTCTATATCGTGCCATAGAGCTGAATGTGAGACTGTTCCTCCTCTGACTCGTGCATTGCTCTAATTTTCAGTATATGGCACCTAGGAAGAAAGCAAGAACTAGCCAAGGAGCCAACGATGCCCCAGGAGTGGCAGTTGATTCTTTACTTGATGATGCAGGTGAGTACCCCGAGGGGTGAGGATATTCCCTCGAGTACTACACTGCCTGATTCCACACCCGACCAGACTGCACCAGTTCCTACATCCACTAAGGGTGCAACGATCCCTCCAGCTGATACTTCGGTTCCACCTCTAGCCCCAGCTTCTGGTCCTGGTGTTTCTGATGGGGATCTTAGGGGAGCCATATAGATGTTGACTCAGATAGTGGCTTCCCAGGCCCAGAGATTTAATGTTGCACCTGCTTCTTCTAGCGAGCAAGGGGATTCTTCTAGTTCCAGGGTAAATAGGTTCCTTCAGTTAGACCCTCCAGTATTCACGGGTCCTAATTCTGAGGAGGACCCCCAGGATTTCATTGATGAGATGCACAAGACTCTCCGAGTTATGCGCGCTACTAAGACTGAGGGAGTGGAGTTGGCCGTTTACCGCGTGAAAGGGGTGGCCTATTCTTGGTTTGAGCTGTGGGAGGAATCCTGTAACGACCCGACTGATCGTTTTGCCTTCCAGAACCTTGTTCCCAAAAATAAGAGTTCCCATATGAGCCAAAGCTTATATTTGCTAATGATAGAGAGATGCTTTCAATTAGAAAAATTATAGCTAGCCAGAGGGCTAATATAGCAGCAGGTAAGGGCATTAGTAGAGAGAGAATTCTTGACGATGTCGCCCTGTTTAAGACCCTATTAGATCGTTCATACTGATAAGTAGAGATTTTAACCTATTATTAGCTCTCTTTTACTTCTGTTTTTGGCAAAATGATAAGGCAGACCGCACCAGAAATTTGCGGCCGCGAAAGTCTCTCTACGGTCGCGATGGAAATTATGCGGACCGTAATGAATGAAGTTCACAGAGCTTACAACTTGAGAAAAAGAAAGAAGTGCGGTCCGCGTCAGAATTATGTGGCCGAAAAAGTCCCATACGCGGCCGCAATTGAAATTATGCGATCCGCAAAACTCAGCTCAACCCAGATCCAGTTTTGAAGAACGCGGAACACGATCATAATTACGCGGCCGCTAAAGCAAGAATGCGGCCACGCTCAGAATTACGCGGCCACACAACCTCCGCTGGGGTATTTTTGTCTGAAAATTTTAGCTTAGTATAAATAGATCTTTTTGATATTTTTAGGTTATGTTATGTATTATCTGAGCATGTGAGGTGGCTGCACATTTTGTTTTGGAAAATTTTATACTAGAATTATCTTTGAACATTAGATTTTCATCTTTTAATCTAGTATTATGAATTTTATCTTCTTTTCATCTTTAATTTCTGTTATTTCCATGAGTAGCTAAACCCATAGCTAGGGTTGTGACCAAACCATAGTGTGGATATTTGATGGGTATTAGATTTTAGGGCTTGAATGTGAATGGGTTAGTGATATTTAGCCTAGTTCTTGCTAGAACTATAGAATTAATGGTAGCAAACATTGATTCATGCCTTTATGACTTAGTCTCTACTTGAGAAAGAGGGACTAAGTCTAGGAAAACTAGGCTAACAAGGAACTGGGGTGAACTCAAGAAATTGATCGCCCCAATTAAAGGGTTAAACCTACAGATAGTAATAGCCGGCTTGAGCTCATATCACTTGAATTGCATGAATACCCATTTGGACTTGAGAAAGCCAAATTGGGAAAAATCACTCAAACTACCAAGAGGTATAGAGTGAGTACCCGGGTGTGATAGCTATATTATGATCCCAACTAATCAAGCTTGCCCTAGATTCTTGCTACCCGTTAGATATCCACCTAGGTGGAAGTCACGACCCTAGTCCCTTTAAACACTTGAAAATCAACAACAAAAATATTGTCCTTAGTTTCAATCATTGCATACAATAAAGTTAGATGTAGAAATCAAACCCAAAACTTGTGGAAGTGTAATTAGACTCAAAGCCCGCATTTAGCTTAGATATAAACCTAATTCCAATTATTAACTCCCTATGGATTCGATCCTGACCTAGTTGGGTTAAAACTGCATTGACCACCGTCTCTACTCAATAGTAGTGTAGGCTTGGACTCGATCAATTTTTGGCGTCGTTGTCAGGGAGTTAGATGGTTTTTGCTATATATCTAAGTATTTGTGTGTTTTGTTTTTCTTTCCTTCCGTTTTTTCTTATTTTGTGTGTTAATTGCTTTTAGGTACCAAATGGCTCTTAACAACGAAGCCCTCGGGAATTTGCCATTGGGGAGGAAGTAGATGATGAGCAAGGTGGATGAGATTCAATCCGAACCTCAATTAAACAAGAGAGGCCGACTGCCTCATGATAATGTCCCAAACCCTCCCCTACCTCCTCCAAGAGCAGCACACCGGGTGTTGCCCACCGAAGTCTATGCGAGTGCAATAGTCCCGCCCCGGATTAGGGCGGGCAACTTTCAAATAACCAATGCCATGCTTACACTATTGGAACAGAGGGGTGTCTTCACCGGAGCTCCGCATCAAAATGCCTACAAGCATCTTAAAGGTTTTGTTGACACGTGTTGGGGGAGCAAGCAAACCAACGTTCCTGAGGACGCTCTGAGGTTAAGGCTTTTCCCATTTTCTCTAAGGGGGAAGGCTTTAGATTGGCTAGAGAGGTTACTCAACCATTCCATACACACTTGGGATGAGTTGGCCGAGAAGTTCATCGCAAAGTGTTTTTCTCCGGGACAAATGTCAAGCTAAGAGATGAGATCCTTGCTTTTAAACAAGAGCCTAATGAACCGTTACATGAGATTTGGGGGAGGTACTAGACGATGGTAAAAGAATGTCCGAATAATGATATGACCGAAGCCATGATCCAACAAACATTTTACCGGGGAATCAACACAACAAACCAATGTGTGGTTAACCAACTCGCCGGGGGAAACTTCATGAACACGCCATATGCTGAAGCGTGTGAAATACTTGATGAGATGGCGGATACCTCTTCGGCGTGGCCAAGTAGAGCTAATGTGCCACAAGGTGACCCTAATGTTATTCACCTACACAAGGAGCTACATGACCACGGCCAAGCTATAGCCGAGTTGACAACTACCATGAACCATTTCGCCAAAGCTCAGTTACAACAAGTTCAAGGGCCAAAACAAGTTAATGCCATGGAAGGAGTGAACATGATGGTCAACAAGAGAAGGCAACGAGGTCAACAAGTTCAAAACATTCCGGATCAATTTGAGCAAAGTGGTAGCGGGTACAATCAAGATGATTCATATAATGATCAAAGTGAAGAGGTTCAATATGTCAATAATTATCAAGGTCAATGGAGCAATGCTCTGAATCAACAAGAGTGGAGATCACAGGGAAACCTAGGAAATTGGGGCAATCAAGGTCAACGAGGAAATTGGAATAGTGGCAACAACTTCAACCAAGGCAATTGGGGGAACAACAACAATCAAAATTGGGGTAATCAAGGAAATCAAGGCAATTGGGGTGGCAACAAAAATAGTAATTAGGGAGGCAATAACAATCAAGGGGGTTGGAACAACAATAATCAAGGAAATCGGGGGTTGGGTTTTAAAAGGCCCCTGATGTTTCAACAACCGAACAACCCACCTCCATATCCGTTACAAGGTCCTAATTCTTCCAACAATGAGATGGGACGGATTGAAACCATGTTCGAGCAAATGATGAAGAAAAATGCCGACTCCGATGCCCAATTAGCCTCCCACAACACTTCTATCCGCAACTTGGAAGTCCAGCTTGGCCAAATTTCTCAAGCTTTGAATACTCGTCCTAAGGGGGCACTACCAAGTGATACGGTAGTAAACCTGAAGGGTGGGAACAATACGGGGCATGCTATGGCGGTGACTACAAGAAGTGGGAAAGGTGGAGTTGCTAGTACCTCAAACTCAAGAAAGATTGTGAATGAAGATGTGGTGATGCCAGATGATGATGAGCCAAGCAATGAGGTTCAAGTGAATGATGAAGTGAGGATAGACATTGATGAAAATATGGAGGAGACACAAGATGATGTGAACCCGTCTAGGGGACATGTGATAGACATACCGGATCCGGTAGCGCCTAAAGCCAAGGCTCCTTTGCCAAGGCCTCCTCCACCATATCCTCAAAGGCTTGCAAAGCAAAACAATGAGAATCAATTCAAGAAATTCATCGATATGATGAAAAGTTTGTCCATAAATATGCCATTGGTTGAAGCGTTTAAGCAAATGCCGAGATATGCCAAGTTCATCAAGGACTTGGTAACAAAGAAGAGATCAATGAACTGTGAAACGATCAAAATGACACATCAAGTGAGTGCCTTTGTGCACTCCATGGATTCAAAGTTAGAAGACCCTGATGCCTTTACAATCCCGTGCACTATTGGTACTGTCGATTTCACCAAAGCTTTGTGTGACTTGGGGGCAAGCGTCAACTTGATGCCATATTTTGCGTTGAAGACATTGGGGTTTGGGCAACCAAGACCCACATCCATGAGGCTGCTAATGGAGGACTGGACTATGAAGAGGCCATTGGGGATAATTTATGATGTGCTAGTTCGGGTCGACAAGTTCATACTTCCCGCAGATTTTGTGATACTTAACAATAAGGTTGACTACGAGGTGCCAATCATATTTGGGAGACCTTTCCTAGCTACAGGGAAGGCCTTAGTTGATGTGGAAGCTGGGGAGCTCACCTTCCGGGTGGGCGATGAAAAAGTTGTGTTCCATATTTGTAAGTCAATGAGGCGGCCTAATAGCAACGAAGTGTGTTCATTTGCGGATCTTGTGACCGAAGTAATTGTTGATGAGATAAGTGATGTGATGAATGTTGAAGACCCATTGGAAGCTGTGTTACTGAATCATGATGAGGATGAGAAGGAAGGCTTGGTAGAATGTGTCAACGCTTTGCAAGGAATGGGTTCATATACATATGAGCCTCGAAAACTCTCCTTGGACCTTGAGAACCGGAAGACTCCACCAATAAAGCCCTCAATCGAGGAGCCTCCCACATTGGAGTTGAAGACCTTACCTTCACACCTCAGGTATGAGTTATTAGGCCTTTGTTCCACTTTACCTGTTATTCTTTCCTCGTGCTTAACTAACGTGCAGGTAGATTCCACCCTTGCGGTGCTCCAAAGGAGGAAGAAGGCAATAGGTTGGACATTGGCGGACATTCGGGGTATAAGCCCCGCCTTTTGCATGCACAAAATTATATTGGAGGAGGATGCCAAGCCCTCCGTGGAACATTAAAGAAGGTTAAATGAGGCCATGCAAGAGGTAGTCAAGAAAGAGATCATTAAGTGGTTGGATGCTGAGATTGTCTACCCCATTTCTGATAGTTCATGGACTTCCGCCCGTACCTCATGGGTACCAAAGTGATTGTTCACACCAATCACGCGGCGCTTCGTTATTTGATGAGTAAAAAGGACTCAAAGGCTAGATTGATGAGGTGGGTACTTCTTCAACAAGAATTTGATCTTGAAATCATAGACCGAAAAGGGAGTGAGAATCAAGTGGCGGGCCACTTGTCCCATTTGGAAGAGAAGGGGAGGCCCCATGATGGCCTTGAGATCAATGATTCATGTTACATATCGCGTTTTCGTACGCTAAAAGTTTTATCTTCAGTTAATTGACGTAGACTCGAGGATGAGATCATCTTGAGATTAACGTATTTATGCTATTTATAACAAGCGATAAGTAAGTGTCATGAATGATACACGAATTAAAGAAAACGAGTTTCGTTGAAGGTTGCCGACTTGGGATAAAATACGGGTCGAGCGATAATACCCGATATTTACGGACTAGTACCATACAAGGTACCATATGACCATGATAGAATGATGTATAAAGTGTATTAAAAATAAGTAGAATTTTAAGTAAATTAAGGCAATTCTTAATTATGCGGGTAATTGGTTAGTTACCGGGTAACGAGACATTACCTAATTAAGTAATAAATTATCAGATAAGAGCAAACCCCCCCCCCCCAAAACGTGGCAGTAACCCACTATTGCTACATATGACTAAGTAGTCATAAAATCTTAGGTGGCAACTAGTCATATAATCTTGATACATATGACTAAGTAGTCATATGACAAATTTAATATTTTAATCAAATGGATCACTACATTTTTCTAACGTTTTGAAGACTACACTTAGATAGGAGGTTTGGTACCATAGAAATGAATTTTCCTACAAAGTTCCTACAACCAAAGACATTAGCATTCTTGCAAATCCAAAACGTTAGCCATTAAGTAAGCACTACAACCAGACGTGAAGAAAGATTTCTTCATTTCTAACACTACAAGTGATTTCTTCAACCAACAAGATTTCTTGGCACAGTAGCAACGTATAATTTTGTGATTTTAAAGGAGTACGGTGCAACTTTTTCAAGAATATCATACGGATTTTTTCCTACTCCAAGTATGTTAAGGCTATCCCTTCTTTCTTTTTGGCATGATCCAAGTAATACAAATGAAACGAGCAAAATATGCAACTTTTATTAATGACTCTATTCATAGAAATACTAGGGGTGCCTATATTCTTGATTCCCCATGTGAAGTATTATTATATCTTCTCTTCATGGCTCTCAGAAAAACACATATTTCATAAAGTTTACCCGAAAGGTATATTGAATTTTATGGCATTCTAATAAAATCTTATTAACGTATTTCTTATGCATTTCATGCATTGCATTCATTTACACTGACCCATGACCAGATGGCGTTATATATGCGTATATATATATATATA